>NC_132879.1:25678632-25978632 GCF_030463535.1 Salminus brasiliensis
GAGCAATAACAGGATATGTATGTATTTATGTATGTATGTATACATCTAAGTGAGGGGAACAAAAAGAAAATATTAGGAACTAGCTGGCACCTGCAGACCCTCCCCTCAAAGGGAAGGTGGGGCTTACCTTGAGCCTTATAAAGGCAGTCAAACACTCTTGAGCTCCCCAAACATCCATTTCTTGCAGTCTGCAGCAGCCAGCCCAGCGAGTACTGTATTACTTCACATTGAGTTTTTGAGTATGTGTCCAGTGTGGACAATCCTGGACTTATATAATATAAACACGTCTCACTTCTGACCTGGGATCTCCTCAGGCTGATCAGACCTGAGAACGCGTATCGCTTTGAAGGCCATCAATAGTGTCTCTCATCCAAGCCACCAAAGGTCTCACCTCCATCTTACATCCTTTTCTTCCTGCAAGCCATGCCACTCAAGCCCTCACAGATCCATCGTGATGGATCTGACAAAAAAGTAAATCCCACCCCTTCCCAGGTGTCCATTTGGCTAATATGCACCACAGTGCAGGTTACTGGCCTTGATTAACCTAAGATTTGTCACCCGTTATAATGTAGGAATAGGAACTGTCAGCTGAATCAAATTTCCAAGCTTCATACATTGTCTGACTCTTCAAAACTTTTACAAACGCTGGACCTGAAGATAAAGGTAAATGATGCCCACAAAGCAGGAGAAGGCTATGAGAAGCTTATGTTATGCAATTGCTGGAACTGCGGAAATCATAGTAAAATCATGGTAAAATCTGGACGACCAGAAAAACCCTCAGAGAGAACTACAAATGCCCTATATGAAAACAACACATATATAAATATAACCTATATATTTATATAATATAAATGTACATTTTGTATTGTTGTTTTTTTAGATGGTAGTTGTGGGAGGGGAGGGCCCTGGGAAAGTAGTAAAGAAAGGTTTGAGACTTAAAGAAATGTCTGACAACTGTGTTTGCTTTTGACATATGTGTTTGGGCACAGGTATGTCCTGTAATGACACTTCTATGATGTTGAATGACAATCAATAGAGTATATTATCATCTGCACTTTGCAAGCCTAATTTGATTAGTAACAAATGTGAACATGCTTGAATTTTCTCTATACTAGAATAATTGAACAAATACGAGTCACAGATTCTATAAATAGTGTGCTCTAGAGAATTGATATAATCTACAGAACACAGTGCAGATGATATGCAGGTAGTAAACGAGGCTGGTCTGAGAGCAATGCACCACCAGTATGCTATTAAAGAGATGTGCGCTTATTAACCACAATTTGACACTGCAAGCAGTCCTTTAAATAGCGTGAACACGTTCAGTGATGAATGGACTAATAGGAATAACGTTGACCTTAACGTTTAAATTCTGTTGGCATTTTGACAACAGTGACAGTATATAGTGAAAGACAGCTATGTTCATTGCCTAGCTGCTGCATCCTGTCTCTCTCTCTCTCAGTCTCTCTCTCTCTCTCTTTTCCTGCATCTCTCTTGTGGAGAGAAGGAGGACTGATGGATGGATGGCGTGGCACAGGGTCATTCCTCAGTCGGCCCTCGCGCTGTCTTCCTATCGTTCATAGTCCAGAGAGAGTGAGAGAGATGGATAGGTGCACTGCACTGAACGAGAGCGCTCTGAAGTCAGTGAGGATTCGAATGAAAGAGGGACTCTCTCATGTCCCTTAGCTCAGCTTAAAGCTAACCCATAGCACAATACTGGGTCAGTTAGACCTGAGCATGCTTTAAAGATTACTAACTAGTGATTGGGCGGAATGAAGATTCACTGTTATCCTGAAAATGTTTATAGCACACTGACAATAAACCTGTTTAGCTTCCTGGTTATTAGACTGACACGTGTTTCATTGAGCTGGACATAATTCTTTAGATCACCAAAAAATCTGTCCTGTTGTTCAGGGGAACTGTGCAGGTCTGGAAGACCAAGAAAACTGATCATATGCTGGTAAGACAGGCAAATAAAAAAAAAAACCCATTTGATTGTCAAGAACCTGCAGGAAGGCTCAAACAGGCTATGAACCTGCACCCCAAATCTGCTACTGTTTAAATAAATAGGACATTATTCTATGTTTATTTCTCATATCATGACCTTGTAAGCAGGTGCAGGTCTGGCTTGGTAAGCTGTAGCATCAGGCTATGTAGTTCTACTGCAACTCTTTTTAAAGACGTCATCATGCACAGTTACCAGAGCTATTAAAACCTGAAACACTGATTGTTGTTGGGTTTGGTCATTAAAATTCGTAAGCAGCCCATCTCTATTACAGACATATTTTTTCTCTGTTTTACACACAGCTCAGAGGAGGCTTGTCCCAAAAACAGTTGAAATGGGGTTGTGTGTGTGTGTGTGTGTGTGTGTGTGTGTGTGTGTGTGTGTGTGTGTGTGTGTGTGAGAGAGAGAGAGAGAGAGAGAGAAACAAAAAGAGAGAGAGAGAGAGAGAGAGAGAGAAGGAGAGCTCTAATGACTTCACAGGCCATTAGTCTCTCTGTGTGCTCTGTCACACCTCATTATCCACACACACATACACACCAATACACAGGCATACACACTACTGGAGCAGCAGGCTGGAACACAAAGTACTCTCCTCTACAAACTTGAGTCATACTCTCAGCCTCTGCTCCAGTAGGGTGTGAGAGCGAGATGGAGAGGTCAAGGGGTCATGCGTGTGCTCGTTCGTCTAGTCACCCCTTCTACCAAATCTACTGTAATTGTGTTATTTGTGAAACGTTCTTTACAGTAGACATTTACTGCATTTTACTGTTATCTGGGTCTGGGCTATGAGCAAGCCAAGGCAACATTAGGAGGAAAACCATAGAAACTTAGAAGACCCACAGGGAGATGCCAAGACCTGATGTAAAGGGGAACCGTCCTCCTTTGGGCCACTGTGGAATCAATTCAAATCAAATCATTTTTGTCCCATCACATTAACACAGGTGTAAAGGTGAGTCTGTACTGTGTTGTGTTGTCTGTCTGCACTTTTATCGTGTTGCACTTGTGTTCTGTATGCACTGTGTCTATGTTGCACCATGGTCCTGGAGGAACATTGTTTCGTTTCACTGTGTACTCTGTATGTAGTTGAAATGACAATAAAACCCACTTGACTTGACTTGAAAAACATAGGTGCACTGTCCCTCAGTATTAAAAATGCTACATATGGGTGCAGAGTGGGTCTGTATGGGGTGGAGGTGTGATGAGTCAGGTGTGATAAGTAGTTACAGACATAGCCAGAAATATTAACTATTAAAACTATTGAAATGTGTGTGGTTTCACTGCCTTGAGTGGGTTAATTGTGGAGGTTGAATTTCGTGGCATTGCTGTGTAATGGTAGAAAACGTGTGCTTAATCTTGTGCTTAATACTAATCTTAATCTTAAAATAAACTATAGTGAGCTACCTTCCGTGGTGGACTCCTACAGCGTGTTAGAAGTGGAAATTGATGGATGAGCACCCAACAAGTACAGAGGACTGAGTAGCAGGTTAGCAGTCCATAAGGCAGTTAACCATATACGAGGCTGATTAGGGAGCATGAGAATTCCGAGTTGATGAGGGATGTGAGACAGTTTATTGATTAAAACTCTAGGAGCAGGTATTGAGAGCTGGTAATCATTGCAGCAGGAATGTGAGTGACACCTGCAAATGACTCTAAAGCGATCACACGGGTCTGTTCCAGAGAGCCAGAGGAACAACGGCAGGCTTAGCACAACATGATGTTCTAATTCCCTGACTAAAAACAGTGCAAACTAGTTTGGTTGTGACCCAGTGCCAGTGGGTCATGTGGACCCTAACATTGTTTTTTAGCCTCTCTAGCAGGAAGTGGTGTTTGAGATCATGTAGCGCTGTTTTCTCTCTTAACTAGTGCTGCCTCTAATGAGGCCCAAATCCGTACGGGAATAATTAATGTACAATAATTAATGCTTATGCGAAAGGGAGCCTAGCTACTGAGTTTTCTCTATGATCTCAGAGATAATGTGAAGGTTTGAATATGGCTTATAGTTAGTCAGATGACAAAGATTGAGGCAGGATTTATTAAGCAAGGGTTGGACCAGGGCTTAGAGGATGGTTTAATATTATTAGCAGTACATTTTTAGATATTGGATCAAATATAAGCGAAGTAATATAAGAAATAGCTGCTAATAATACTAAACCCTCCTCTTAGTCCTGGTCCAACTGGGAACTTTGATGAAGCAAATAGTCATTTTTGATCCTGAGTCTATAATTTTAACTCAATCAACAAGCTTTTGGTAGAATTCTGTTTTGGTACAGTTCTATTAAACTTGGTTACCTGGCACGGACCTGACATATGAGCGAGGTCCAAATATTTTCAATAGGGTTAAGGTCAGGACATTGAGAGGGCCGTTACAAAGGCCTAATATTCTCTATTATTGTATCCATTCCACAACCACCCTTGTGTGTTTGGTGTCATTAAGGTCCAACCGGCAGTGGGTTAGCACTAAGACTAGTGAACCCACCCCTGTACACTTTTTATACATCAATTACTTTAAGTGTGTGGGCTGTTTTATTGAGGCCATTAAACATGCCTTAACAATTTCCAACAAACAACAAATACCTTAAGTTAATCCATCAGGAAAACTGTAAACAAATGAAGGAGAGAGGAGGAAAATTAATGACTGGGGTGGTGAGGCGGTGTGATTATTTGTGTGTTCTGTTGCCTCGCATACTCCCTGTCCTGCTCTGTTCTATGTAGCATCCATTAAGAGCTTGTGTAAACAGTGGGCCCTGGTGGACTAGGCTGCGTGTTCTGCATCCTTGCCTTTTAAAAAATATGATCTTTTCTGCAGCGTTGGGTGCGACCTTCCCCAGCCCAGCGGGGTAATGTAATCATGGGCAGGGAAGCACGCCTGTCAAAGGCGCGTAAACTGGGTAATAAATGCATGCTACGTTAACATGTCTAACGCTGCAAGTGCGTACGCACACACACCGCAGCAGAGTCGACTGGTGAATGAGTGTTGTGGGCACAGAGGCGAGATATTTAGGTGTTTTTTATATATGTGTATATGAGGTATATTAGTATAATTCACAAACTTTCAGCTGTTTACAATAAACGAATCAAACAAGACCAAATTAAATAGCTCAACACAACTAATACAAGTGATTTTTCCACATCCAGCACAACAAATGATTATTCAGCCCATTCATGACAAGCGTCTGTACTTAGTAGAGCACCTGATACTTGATTGAATCCACCTTGCCCTGCATATGCTGTAGGTTTTCTGTGCCAGAAGTCTGAATTCTGCCCACATTGCTCCAAACATGTGTGTGTTACAAGATTCTGCTGCTAACCTTCAAAGCCCTGTATGGCCTCGCACCTACTTATCTCTCAGAACTGTTGCAGCCGTATCTTTCATCTCAACTCCTCTGATTTAGGTCTTCTAGCTGTCCGCCGGTTCAGGCTGTACACTATGGCTGGCACGTCTTTTAGTATTGCTGCCCCCTCCTCCTGGACACCCTTTACATTCATCTTTTTCTCTCATTCTTTTCTCTTTGTATTTTCATTCCCTCTTTTCTTCTTCTTCTTCTTCCTCTTCTTTATCCTCTTCTGCTTCTGCTTCTGCTCCTTCTTCCTATTCTTCTTCCTGTTCTTCTTCCTGCTCTTCTTCTTCCTATTCTAATATTTTTTTTCTTTTCTTTCTTTCTACTATTTAATTCCTGTCTTTTTCGTCATCGTTCTTATGTTCCTGTTCCTCATGTTCTCTTTCATCTTCATCTTCATGTTCATCATCTTTTTCTTCATCATTATTATGTTACTGTTTTTGTGTTCTTCCTCATCTTCTTTGTTTTCTTTGTCTTTTTCTTCTTTTTTCACATCCTCTTCTTTGTTGTCTTCTTTTGTCTTTGTCTTCTTCTTCTTCTTTATTGTCTTTGTCTTCTACTTTGTCTTTTTTCTTTTTCTTTCTTGTATTCGTCTTCTTCGACTTGTTCTTATACATCCTCGTCATTCTTCTTCATGTTCTGTGCATACCCCATTTTCTTCTTTTTCCAGTTTTTCTTTTTCTTTTTTTTTTTTTTCTCACACAAATGCTCTCTTTAACACTTAATTTTAATTTTGTTGCTGGGACATGTTTACAGTGGGTAGCAGAACTTCTATCCCACATAATGAGAAATTAATAGCAGCAGGTTGTTGTAGCTTATCAAAACTAGTGAAGTTGAAGTGAACTTTAACTGAATAATGCCACTAAAGTTTCATGTGAGGTTGAATGGGATGTTTGCCAACATTGACAATGAATGACAGCAAAATAACCCATTTATGGATTGGTCAATTAGGATTTGCATGACAATGTGGCAACACTTACATCAGTAGTTTCAGTAAGTATTTGTGTGTGTGTGTGTGTGTGTGTGTGTGTGTGTGTGTGTGTGTGTGTGTGAGTGAGTGAGAGAGAGAGAGAGGGGGGAGGAAGGGTAGGCATAAGGAGAGAGAGTGAGAGAAAGTAAAGGAGTATGTGCTACGTGCTGGGCGTGGGCGGGCTCCCTACAAGATGCAATGACAGCCTATTCAGAGTGAGCGTGGCAGTGTCTCTGTGATGTGTGTGTGTGTGAGAGAGAGAGAGAGAGAGCGGCACTCCTGACCCCTGCTATATCACACTGAGAAAAGAACTCCTCTCTGACAGCTTCTGGGCCCTTCAACTATTGGCCATAAACACATACACATACACACACTCTCTCACACACACGCACACAGACATTCACTCCTGACCTCAGTGTTAAAGCAGGAGCAGAAAGGGTATAGCCAGCTGCCAAGAGAGGAAAAAACAATCCATTTGCCCTTGCCTAGACTTCACACACATACACACACACGGCTGCTCCTGAACATTCAGTGTCAGTGTGTTCCTCTGAGCAGCCGACTGAGTGTGACTCCTCAGGAAGTGAGGTGAGGAGGGAAGAGAGCAGCTTGGTCTGCTGCACAAGTCACACAACATATTCAAATCCAATTATGTAGAATCTCTCTCTCTCTCTCTCTCTCTCTCTCTCTCTCTCATATTCCCTCTCTCTCTGTTTCGCCCCAGTTGTGTGTGGACATGTGAGTGAGAGTGGGAGGCAGAGGTGAGGGTGTAATTGTGAGGTAAAGGCGGAGCTTTGACAGTGATTACTGTTGTTAATTGGAGGGAAGGGGCAGCTGGAGGCGGGCAGTTCACCATCCGGCAGAGACAGCTTTAATGAGTTTGTTTAGAAAGAGAGAGAGAGAGGGAGACTTTTCTACCCTGATGAGCTGATGGTTGAAGCCCATAACCATACTAATGAAGTCAGTACCAAAGGCACTGGTTTAGCACTATTTCCAGTCTTCACACAGCAGCCAGTTGCCACTTCTTGAAGCAATTGTTGGGCAAAATCAGCAGTTTCCCCCATTTACGCAAATATGTTTAGGCCCTCACTGTGCGCAGTGCTCAGTATTAGTGGGGTTGGGCACTGATGTAGGCCAATAAGCACAGAGCTCATTAATCAAGGAGGAGCTCTGTGGAGGCCAGTCATATTCTTCACAGAGCTATTTCTTCATAGACACCTGGCACCTTGAGTCCTGTCACAAAACTGGAAGCTCACTTCACTAGAATGTCATTCCATGCTCTGACATTAAGTTCTCCCTTCACTGCAACTGAGGCCTCCTCCGCACGCACCCAGATATTTTGACAATGCCATTTTCTTGAAGCTCTCCACCCACAAGAGAATGCAAAACAATGTGAACTTGCTCACATGAGCATGCCAACCTAGCAGAAGGCCCTTAGATTCGGATCTGGTGACTAGAATGTGGCTATGAACTAACGCACATGGCCAGTGGTACTTAAATAGTCTCTGTCATTTGAGCAATGATTAATTATTATTACCATGCCCAAAGTGTGCCAATAACAAATTCCTACACCGTTACATCACCTCCACCAACCTGGACCGTTGACACAAGGATTCAGGCTCTCCATTAGGCTGTTGGTTCCAAATTCACCTTACCGTCTATGTGCTTTAAAAGAGATCTAGATGCATCAGACCAGGCTAGGTTTTCCCAGTCTTCAACTGTCCAGTTTTAGTAAGTCTGTGCCCACTGCAGCCTCAGCTTTCTGTTCTTGGCTGACAGACGTGGGACCCAATGTGGTCTTCTGCTGTTTGTAGCCCATCCACCTCAAGGTTCAACGTGTTGTGCATTATAAGACGCTTTTCTGTTCACCATAATTGTACAGAGGGGTCGCCTGGGTTACTGTAGCCTTTCTAGTAGTTTGAACCAGTCTGGCCATTCTCCGTTGACATGTCTCATCAACAAAGGGTTTCAGTCTGCAGAACTGCTGCTCACTGCATGTTTTTTCTCATTGTCCTGAAAATAACAAGAGATCCGCAGTGATAGAAATAACTCAAACCAGTACGTCTGGCACCAGCACTCATCATGCCACTCTCATGCATTGCACTGCTGCCACATGATTGGCTGATTAGATAATTGTAAAAATGAGTAGGTGTTGAGTTCCTCATAGAGGTGCTTGGTTATTGTAGCTTCAGTGCTAAATAACAAAAAAAAAAAAAAAAGCACATTTGGGATACCAAGCATTTCTTTGCTGATCAACAAATTTTTTGAAATTGATGTAATTCTCCCACTTCAGCTAAGTCTACTATTCCAGTCGTGAAGCTTCTCCACGCTTGGCTTTGGTCTGTTCTCTCTCTGAGGTGGCAGGGTTCTGTAGTCACTTTAGTCTGATCTACATTTTTGTTCTGTAATAAGGCTTAGCCGAGGTTGACCTGCTTTTCTTTGGGGCATGAATAGTAATGTAAGGTGTAGTGAGGGATGGCGTGAGGAGAGGTCACTCTAAGCCTGAGGGGACGTGGGCAGCAGGGTTAAGGCACACAGTAATGGGCTTTTCCTGTGCTCCACTCAACTCTAAAGAGACATGAACCTACTGAAAAATCCTATTTATGTTCCCCTCTGTCCACAGGCTCCTATTCGCACAAAGGTGGCATGAAGTCCCTCAGCTGTATGTGTGTCTGGGTGTGAATGTATAAGTAGGCCTGCCATTCATATTTGTTAAATCTCCTAGCCTTTAAACAGATTATCTGTTCTACTGAATTCCTAAAAAAATATATAATAATATAAAAAAAATGTTTTTTCTTTCTACAGAATTTATAGAACTTTCTTAATTTGCCTCTAAATTTCTAAATTTTGCTAGACTGAATTTGATTATTCAGACATTGTGGTCAGTGACACTGGTGTGAATGTGCATGGTAATGTACTGTATTTGCATTAAGGCACAGGGAAGGGGTTTGCAAAGACAACAGCTTGCAACTTGCGAATGCTCATTGGCTATCTGCTAGCTCTGGGGCGGGACGAGAATTAAATAACAATTTATTTTTAACACCTTTGTATTTCTATGGCCTTATCCCATTACTCACGGTTGTACCCTTGCACCCTTCGTTATTCGCATGTCTGCTAGGTTTGCAGGCCCACAGGGTTTCCCATTTCTTGAAACTTTCCCAATAAGGGTGCTCATGAGTGCCCAAATGAGCACTTGCACCCCCCTCGTAAGTCCACATCCAATCACATTTTAAAGTAATTACCCATATTTTACTGCGATCCTGTCAAGTTCCTCACATAAACTAAGTGGAAACTAAAGAAATCTGTTTGTCTGTCCATCTGCAACTGAACTCTTTCTTTGTCGTCTTCTTTTTCTTTATCAAGAAATGGTTTTGTGGGTCATGTGTCTGAAAATTCTGAAGGTTGAGGAAGTAGTTTAACTTGTCGTGGTGATTATTCTTAAAATGATGCTTTACTCTCTTCTCCCATTTAAAAGCACAGTGAAAATAGCAGCAACTGTTCCAGAGTTGTGGCAACTGCGGTATTTGGTGGTGAAGCAGCAGTGTTGTATAAAGGTGAAGGGATGTAAAGATGTCAGGTGCCTTGAACACCTTTTACCTGCCCTTTGACAACTTTATAAAAGTGCACTTCCAGAAGGGCTAAGGGTGAGAATTGGAACAGGGCCTATTTAGTATCTACAATGCAATATAATAATTTATTTTACGTTGTTTGTTTTCTGTACATTCTGGTTTGAATACTGCCCCCTAGTGCACATGTTCACATTACATGCAAGAACACTGGCAGACACTTCATCAATTTGCCTTTTAGACTTTCTTTAGAGAACATCTGTTCTATAAGCAGTGAAAAGTGTTTTCATTGGAACAGAGTAAACACATTAGTCATTAACATATGATTAGGCCCTTCATAGCACCTCTGTGTAGTGAGTCAACTGAAGAATCGTTTCTGGTTTCAGCCTCTGTATCCCTCTCATGCACAAGTAGCTGTGGATATTAACTTAGAGCTTCACCTTGGCTTTCTCCTTTAGTCTGTCCTTACAGCTCTCACAGTACATTACACTGATCAGAGCTCAGGAGCCCTTTCCATCCACATCTATTTCTGATCCAGCCCTAAAGCAGCTGACGAAACTCCTGAACACACCAGTTATTTTTCCCAGCCCTGCGCACACACGCAGCTCGTGCTAGACGGGCGAGCGTTGAATCTGGGGTCATGTGTGATTTGTTGCCGATAGACTGACAGTGCTCTTATACTCCATTTGTCGTTTTAAAGACTACAAACCACCTGGTCATTAGCCCAGCGGTGATTGTTATTAATGCTGTTATGAAAGGGCAGATGATGTGCTTTGAAACGGGCCGATGAAAGAGGAGAGTAGCCCGCTGGGACCTGCTGTCTGGATCCGGATGACAAGGGCCTGCTGGAGAACCTGGGCCAAACCCATCAAGCCATTCACATTCAGCCCGGATGCAGCCGGAAAGTCGGCTGCGGTTTGGAGTTCATTGTGTGCTGAAACAGCATTCAGACACTTTGGGCAAAGACTTCTGATGGCAGGAGACAAAGTCGAATCAGGTAGCGGTCATCAAACAGAGCAAAGTGAATCAAACAGAGAAGACGGAGTCCGCTATATTGACGTGATTCAGGTGTAGCCATAATTAACACATGAATGAAATGTAGGATGTCAACACAGTGAGTGGCAAAAGTGCATCAACTAAAGGATTGAAAATATGAATAATAGAAGTATTTGGAAAAAATTGTTCATGTCAAAGTGACTTTTGATTTTAGGTGAATTCAGACAATTGTTTTATTCAATCTACACGCCAAACAATAAAGCTTACAAAAGGTTGTTGTAATAGAGGCGGGTTCTCTATGGCATCTCTCCTTTCTTATTAAAAGTGTCTTAGATACATGGTACCAGTGTGTACGTTTGGACACATCTGGTTGAATGTGTACTGATCATCATTGTAAAAACATGTGATCCAGATAGTAGGGTGACCATATTTTTGTTTTAAAAAAAACACTGGGGCGGAGGGGGAGGACACTGGGGACACACGGGTATTCACCATAGTTAAGATACGTGTATGTGTGACGGTGGAAATACCTCTCAGAGCATGCAGCTACAGTATGGTAATGTACCAATGTATGCCTTACACATAGTCTTCATAGACTATATGACCAAATCATGTCCTTTCAGTTCAACTTACAACTTAGGCCTACTTAAAACCTCCCAGCTACGACACCCAATCTATGGTAGATACCTGTGTGCCCAGTGTCTTCAAAAACATGGTCACCCTAGCATTTGAATCAAATGTTTTTTAACAATCATGATCAGCACACATTCACCCAGGTCTGTCCAAACTTTTGACTGGCACTGTAACATGTTGAACAAAGCCCATGTACAAAAACACAGACACAGATACACATACACTTGCTTGTCCCTCTCTCAGACACAAAAACCTGATCACTGTGTATCTGTCTCCTGCTTTAATCTCTGCGTGTCATAAAGTAGAGAATTAGGAAGGATGGAAAAGGTTGCTCACTGAATAGATTCCAGGTATTAATAATGCAAGGTGTTTTTAATGAAAGAATACATTTTCTCTGCTGCTTTTAATCTCTGTGTTAAGGTGAGGGCCTTTCCATCTAATGGAGGCTATAAAGACATAGAAAGGTCAAGGCTGTAATAGACTAATCTCAATTATCAAGGGCACTTCACAAAATCTTTCACTCTGGAGCTCACACACACACACATTCTCTCATAGGCCCAACATTCCCTCGGAAACACAGAAAAGCAATTAGAAAACACTGTATTAAATATTTAATTTGCTAAATGTTTTCTCTGAATGTCACATCAGCCACACTCACACTTTTCCCTGCCAGGCAGTTTAATCAAATGAATCGAGAACCCGACGATGGCCTTAAATCTTTTTTATGTCTGTTAGTGTTAGATTTGCGCTGTTTTCCTTTGGAGTTTTAGTTGGAATTCAGAGTTTTAAAAAATTAAGGTCCAAAAGTATTTGGACGGTGAAACAATTATTGCCATTACATAGTTTCTCCATTCTCACAGGCTCAAAACTAGATGGACAGACTAACGTCATTATAATTATGAGGTATATTTTTAATCATGTGCAGTCAATGAGTGCCTGAAGTGGATCAGTATCTACCTGTACAGTGAAGCACCATACTATCGGATTTGCAGGATTTGACTGAATCTGAACAGAACTTCTAGCTTTACACACTTCAGAATTCATCCTGCTACTCAATCAGTAGTCACATCATCAACAAACGCCAGTGACCCAGTTCCTCTGGCAACCATACATTCCCATGCCATAACAGTACTGCCACCATGTTTGACAGAAGATGTGGTCTGTTTTAGGTTATTTTCTTTCTTTCTCCATACAGAAGTTAATTTGGGTTAAATCTGTCCAAAGAATCTTGTTTCCAGGTCTGGACAGGATTTTTAGATGTAATTTTTTAATCTGGCCTTTCCTATTTTGAGTGTACAGGTGGTTTGTATATTGAGGTTAATGCTCTTTATTTACATTTATAAGAGTATTTTGATTGTTGACTTTGACTGTGATGTGCCCACGTCCTTAAGAGCGTTCTTCACTCACCAAAAAAAGAATTCTCTAATCATCTACTTTTTTCTGCTGTGGCCTTCCAGGGCTTTTGGTGTTGCTGAGCTTCCGAGTGCATGTGTATTATTCCAAAGAGTAGATAGCTTTGCTGTTATTCAAAAAATGTGGAAATCGTTTAAAAACCCTTCTGTGAGGCTTTTGACTGGCACTGTAGTCTCTTGTATTTTTTGTTAATCCAGATCCACAAAATAGCAAGAGACTGTTTTAGAAAACGCCTGTGCAAACCCACAGATCCGTGTTGACGCTCAGTTTGAATTAATCAGTCCTGCTGATTGGTTTTCGTTTGGGACGACCACTTGCTTACATACACGACCAGTGAGACACACCGTGCTGAGATCTAGCTGAGGTCACTCCCCCTCAACTCTTTCCACATACCTCCACCCATAAATAATTAATGTCTCCTCTTTTGGGCCTTTTAATAGACTGTGATATTAACCAGTAAACCCTCCCATAAACGCACAGTGGTTTATATAGTGGTGGTTCAAAAAGAGAGTGTAGGCCAGTGAGGAGCTGCCTGTAATGGATGGCTCTCTTAATTAATTAATCTACACACCTGATCTTAATGAGCTGTGTCTTCAGGCTGTGGGTGCTCACTGCTGTAACTAATTAAGTTCATCAACGAGTTCACCATCACTTTCACTTCAGTGCCACACACACACATACACACATGTGCACTCCTGCTCTGTTCTCTGCAGGCTGGGTGCAGGTGGGAGGTGGTATACACACACACACACACACACACACACACACACACACACACACACACACACACATTTCTAAAATCATATCTCCAGAATGGCAACTACAGAAGAGAAGTAGTCCTTATTAACATTTAATAAAATTCTGACACAATGTAAAGAACAACTGCAAGGTTTCTGTGTGACAGCAACGATATTTACACTATATAGACAAAAGTATTCACACACCTATAAGTGCTTTTATGACACCCCCTTCTAAATCCATGGGCATTACTGTTGCTTGGCTTGGAACTCTGCAGTTGTTGTGTCTATAGGATGTTTAAAGCACTATGCGAATGTCTCTGTGCTTAAAGCACTTGCTTTTGTATAATTCTACCTCTACTTTTGCCTGCACTGACACACCAGTAAAACAAATGCTGACAGTAACAGTGATCAGGTACAGAGGAGCCACCTGCCCCAGCTCACTTTTTCACCAGCTTCTTAGTATTTAGATCATCATAAATAGTAGAGGGAGTGTTTTGTGTGATGGTCACTCTACCATTTTATAAATCACCTTGTGCTGAGAGCTAAACCTAGTCTTGTAGCTGACAACTCAGAACAAAGGTAAACGAAACATGGCTGTATATTTCTGAACTATATTAATGTGTTTATACTAAAGATTAGAGAACAAATACGGGTCATTTTATAATGTTTTTTAAAAGAACTGTACACTGAGTAAAAGGGGATACATTTGAGATGCAAAAGTCTAACCTAGATGTTGAATATTCACCCCACCACCCCAAAACCATCATCCCAAAAGTATTGGATGGAGCATCATCTTCCAGAGGTACACTACTCCACAGCTCAATGCTGGGGGGCTTTATACCTTTCTAGCCCTCAATAGACAAGCTGTGTGTTTGCATTTGTACATCTGTGTCAGCAATGGGTGCAACTTAAAGTAGCTAAATGTATTCATTAGAAGGGGTGTCCACGTGTGTGTCTGTGTGTGTGTGTGTGTGTGTGTGTGTCTGTGTGTTTGTGTGTATTGCACAAATTGTGTATCTTGAAAATGGCAGCTTTGATAGAAGACCATTTTAATCTCTAAGTCATTTTGGACCATTCTGAGACCATGTCGCAGGAGTGACAGTATTTTTTCTGTCTGTGTGTCTCTGTGTATGTCTGTGGGTGTACTTGTATGTTTGTGTGTGTGTTTGTGTAAGTTTGTGAGAGTGTGGGTGGGAATGAGAGAGAGAGCCCTGGGGGCTGCCATTGAAGGTGACTCCCTTAGCAGTAACCTTGAGAAAGAGAGAGAGTGAAAAGTGTGTGTGTATGTGTATATATATATATATATGTGTGTGTGTGTGTGTGTGTGTCTGTGTGTGTGTGTGTTTGAGTTAGAGAGAGAGAGAGAGAGCGAGCAGAGAGAGAAAAAAAAGTTTATTAAAATGAATTTGAGGAGAGGGGCAGTGGCTGACAGCAGCATAATTAAATGTGGAGTGTCAGCAGTAATGTATGCTGCACGGCGGGAGCGTGTGTGTGAGAGTGGAGGCCTGGCTTGTCGGCTCAGGGGTCAGCAGGCCAGCAGGAGCAGATAAGGACAAAGCAGTGTCTGGCCCCTGTCTCCAACGGAGACAGACGTGTGCGTGTGCGTGTGTGTGTGTGTGAGAGCACGCATGTTTGTGTGTGGATGTGCACACCTGCCTACACTTTTCTGCAGGTCTGGCTTTGAGGGTATGGGCAAGTGTTTATATAATGAATATTTTCAACAAAAAGCTTGCAGATTTCTGATTCTGTGCTGCGTGTGCTTGTAAACACTGCTGCAGTTACAGCAGAGGACGGCTGTTGTGTTGAGGGTTGTGCTGTTATTATGATGATTGTTGTTCGTGATGCTCAAATGACCTGTATGCTGTAAGGCAGGCTGGCTAGTCCTGTCATCTCATTGCTTCATTACTGTAGCCTGGGAAGACTTTTGTCATTCTTCTAAATGTTCAAGTTACTATGGATATGTACAGAATGTCCGTATTCTGTGTTCATTTTGTGCTTATTTGTACACGTTTTCTGAAAGCTTGCGGATACAGATACGGCCGGAATGGAGCAGTACCACTGGAAACCGTGGGGGCGGTGTAGCCAATAGATCTTTATCACTGTCACATCCGGCTCTGAATAGTAGCGATATCGAACTCCCACCTGCAGCATTTACCCGTATGCTCGCCACTTTTCAGACTCCCACAAAAATCATCATTGGGCTTCAGCACAGTCAACAGGAGGGCAGTTAGCTTGTCTGAAAGTCCGTCCATCACAGACAAAAGGCTAGTTTGTCTTGGCGTTGCTCAAAAGTTCAGAATATTTCTGGGACCCTGCTCATCTGCAGAGAAGGAGCTGGGCGGTTCTTTATGCTAGCATCAGATCACATCTCTGAATGGACAGACTTAAGCACTTATTGAGCTTCATTCTGGAGGAGAAAAAAATCCAGCAGGTTCAACTCACTCCGCTCAGTCTGTGTAAACATTAGGAACATTAGCAACTACAATACAGTAAGCGAGGCTCAAGCAAGACTCAATAGCTTGCACTCAATAGCTGTAAATGGCATAAGCACATGTGTATTAGGTGCCTGAGGAAACCTGTTGGAAAAACAGTTCTGTGGCCCGGCTCCTGGTCTGTGTTTACACTGGTCTCCTGTCAGCCTGTGTGAGACACCCTTTAGACCACAGCTGCCTTGTCTTGCCTTGCCATGGTCATCAGTTCTGATCAGTTCTCCATCTGTAGAAGAAACCATGGGCAGCACACACAGGACGCACCAAGCAAAGAAACGCAGAAGTGAGCGCACCAAGTAACATTCTGAGATGTTTTTTATCTTATCTTTAAAACATTTCTCACTAGTGGCACATAGTTCTGGGCATTTCCCCACTTTGTTGAGCAGCTTCTCCTCATCCATCACACACGAGTAAGCTGTGGAGAGCCAGCCTAGTCTAAGTGAAACAATTCTTTTAAAATATTACAATTAAATCATGCATTCCTTGCATTTCATGTGCCTCTTATGTCACATGTCATATATTATCAATAATTGTGGTTTTAACTAAATGTACTAATGATAGAAAACCCTGGAATTCTGCACAGACTCATGTACCTTTATTAAAAAATAGTTTAAATATTTTCAGGCCTTTACACTCACAGCAGGTTATCTGTATTTCAGTGCGAGTTTGTTATAAATGCCAAAGCCTAATCAGCTGTCAGATAAGGTGTTATTAACCCCAGCACTGTGTTCATTTATACTTACCAATATCTGCCCATTCATTCTATATCAGTATCAGTATTAATGCATCCCAGCTTCCAACCATGAGAAGGAGAAATGACCTGATTAGACTATACTCACCAGAAACAGTCAGTAATGTTTAATGATCCGTTATTAAGACGTAGAATCTTCTATGATCAGGGTAAGTATTTGGCTGTGTTAGAGGCTGTTCCGAGCTCACAGCACGTCCCGGTTTATGTAATGGAAGCACAGGCAGGAATTGAGGAGGCTGGACAATCACCACGTTCATTTGATTAGCCAATAAAATGCGCAATAGAAGAGGGGGCCACACTTTGCCAAATACCACACTGAGCTGTTATACTCAAGAGCTGACAGAATAACACCAGCATAATAGTGCTTTGTGTGTGTGTGTGTGTGTGGGGGGGGGGTGTCTGAGGCTGGTAATGTACATTTAACTCACACTGTGTGGCTGGGCTTTAATATGAATGATAAACAAAAGGTTGAAAGTAAATTCTGTATGAAATTTTGCCTCTGGGCTTCTTTTTTCTCCTGATTTCCTTTCACCTTCTCCAGCCAGTCTGTGCTCTGTCTACTCTAAATGCAAAGCTTTTTTTTCCCCTAGAATTGGTTAATCCAGTGGCGGGCTGGTCTCTGGTCTTGGCGGGTCGCAGCTAGTCCCCTCATTACTCTCGGGGTAAAAAAAAAAGTGCTAAGTAGCACGACAAGCTCGGCTAGTCACGGCAGATCACTCTGTCAGAGCAGGAGAGCACCGCTACCAGTCACGCTGCAACAAATAGCCAAGCCTGCTCCTCATACACTTACACTGAGGGAGAGAGAGAGAGAGAGAGAGAGAGAGAGAGAGCATGCAAGGGGTCATAACTCAGGCCCCACGCTTCGTTCACTCGCCCCACTATTACCTTCCCTAGCAAGGTCACACTAATCAACTCAATTACCAGTCCTCTCGGACATTTTCATAATGTTTTCTGCTAGTTGCTCTCCTGTGAAAATGACACAGTCTTGGCAAATTAATATCATTACTATTCGCGCTTAATGGTGCAGCGATGCTTTTTTATTTAAGATCGAGTCCCGCCAACGACCTCCAACGCTTCAGAGCGAATGGGGAGAGACGGAGAGAAAGGGAAGGAGGGAATGCAGTAAAAAAGGAGAGAAAAGACTAAACAAAAAGGAGCGGTACAATAATGAAGGCATGCAGAATTAGCACCTGCTAATTGTTTAGTGCTTCAGAAGAGAGCTGAATCATCAAATTCAGGAGATATTATCTTTACATATACATCATTTCATATACATATCAGTTTTCTTTTTGTTTTACAGTCCAAGCATTGAAACAGGGGTTCCTATTGGTCATTTTAAGAGTATTGTCTTTGTAATGTACACAATGCAATTACACAGTACATGACTACGTGCTACATAGTACATAAGCGCCAACTGAAGAGCCATCTCTTCCAAGAGGACTTAAATCAGTGCTTATATTGCTCTTATTAAGGCTTATTAAGTTGTACTCCTGTCTTACTTGATTAGTTTGACATTCAAGCAATGTGTAGTGTATGTTCAGGATTGTGTATCTAGGTATCCATACTGACTTTTGTATTTGCATCTGGCTTGTGGTATCTTCTGGACTCTAGTCTAAACAAACCAGCTAGGTATATTTTTTATTTTTATATATATTAATTTTCTTTTCTTTTTTTTAGCAAACAAAAGTAGTTATTCTATGGCACCTCTCAAATAACTATTTGTGGGGAAGTTATAAAGAGTGTTTCTGGCCCCCAGGGCTCTCTCTCCAATTCCCACCCACAAACACGCATATACCTACAGACACAGTCTTAAAAGCGTGATTTCACAATACACAATACAGCCAGTCAGAACGGAGGTCATTTATAATCATCAGTGTTAAAGGCACAGTTACACAAATAGCCTGTTTAACTTAGTAGTCAAGTGAGTAACAACCCCACCTTTGACCTGGGACTAGGGTTCAATTCTCCATCCAGGCAAGCACACCACACTACACCAATAGATGTCCTTGGGCAAGACTCCTAACTCTACATTTGCCTACCTGTGTAACATAACTGAAGTGTATCTTAAGTTACACTGGCTAAGCCATACATAATGCCATCAATGTAGATCTGAAAAAATAACGGCACAAAAAAAAGAAATGATCATCTAAAAAATATTGACTGTTTTTAGTACATCTCAGGAAGAACAGATATAGGATGTACACCATTCAGCCATAACATTACCACAATGTGAATGTGAATACCACCAAGAGATGTGATATACAGTATTAGGCTGCAAGTGAACAGTCAGGTCTTAAAGGCGATGTGTTGAAGCAGGAAAAATGAAAATGGGGAAAGAGCCAAAGTGTGATGTCTGGAGGACTGGATCAGAACATCTCTGAGAGCAGGTTGGCTGATATGCAGTTGTCAGTACTTACCAAAAGTAGTGAAATGAAAGTGGTTTTAACATGTTTACCAATGACATGAGTGAGCACAGATACTACACACATGATTTTTTTCCTCAAGCTGATAAATAGTCTGTGCAGCTGAGTGTTTGGGTTGTGTGTGTGCATGTGTGTGTACGATTGTGTACATACCTTTTGGCAGACTTTTTGAGTCACAGGAGTGATAATGGCTATATTATGGTAGACACCCTGTGAGCCTCACTAATGAGAGATTGTGGAGCGTGTGGGTGTGTGAAGGAATTTTACAGGACAGCACAGTGCTCTTCCAGCACAGGGGGCCTTTTGAGACCAATTAGAGTGGCAGGCATTGTGGACGAGCTCACATCTGTCTGTGGCCTTATTATTTCAGCAGTGCTGGACTAGGATTGGGTTATTATTAATCCAGCAGTTCTGGACTAGGATTAGGTTATTATTCCAGCAGTGCTGGACTAGGATTAGGTTATTATTCCAGCAGTTCTGGACTAGGATTAGGTTATTATTCCAGCAGTGCTGGACTAGGATTGGGTTATTATTCCAGCAGTTCTGGACTAGGATTGGGTTATTATTTCAGCAGTTCTGGACTAGGATTAGGTTATTATTCCAGCAGTGCTGGACTAGGATTGGGTTATTATTCCAGCAGTGCTGGACTAGGATTGGGTTATTATTCCAGCAGTGCTGGACTAGGATTAGGTTATTATTATTTCAGCAGTGCTGGACTAGGATTGGGTTATTATTCCAGCAGTGCTGGACTAGGATTGGGTTATTATTTCAGCAGTGCTGGACTAGGATTAGGTTATAATTTCAGCAGTGCTGAACTAGGATTGGGTTATTATTCCAGCAGTGCTGGACTAGGATTGGGTTATTATTCCAGCAGTGCTGGACTAGGATTAGGTTATTATTATTTCAGCAGTGCTGGACTAGGATTGGGATATTATTATTTCAGCAGTTCTGGACTAGGATTGGGTTATTATTCCAGCAGTGCTGGACTAGCATTTGGTTATTATTCCAGCAGTGCTGGACTAGGATTTGGTTATTATTCCAGCAGTGCTAGACTGGGACTAGGACTAGAAATATATGGAATTTGTTATGGTATCAGTAGCAAAATGCTTATACTGGTTGAGCCGTATTATAAAGGCACCATTGGCACTGGTCATCAAGTCAAAACCAGAGAAGAGACACAATCTCACCTGTGTACTGACAATCATGTATTAATCACTAAACCCTGTGTGGGCCTACACTTTCTATGAGTTCCTCACTTTCTTATTTACAATGACAAGTTTCAGCATAGGTTCCTTGTAGCCGCTGAATCGCTTATAGAAGTTACTGAGTAATGCGTCTTACAATTAATAACTGAACAAAAAGCATTGTGTTTAAGGAGATAATGGCAGTGTTCCCCGAGTCATTATCTCACCTGACTCTTCTGTCAAGGTCACATGACCTCAAATCTCATGTCTCCATGCTGTGGTGACTTTGCCTCACTCTTTGTATTCCAGCAGATTGTTCTGTTGGGGGGATTTGAAGTGGTCACCGGTGCACAGGGTGACAGAGTTCCAAGTGAAAGCCTTTGGAGCCCGAAGCCATGCGCAAGCACCGGACCACTGTCCTTTTCTCCAGAAGCCTTTATTCCTGCGACCCGTCGTCATTACTGTGAGCAGAAATGAATAAGGAGGGTTAAATAGCTGCAAATTTTTCCTCCTTCAAAGATCTTTGAGCGCGGAGACGCGTACGCCCAATAAACCCACACCCCTCTCATGTTTTATTCAAACTCTTTTATATTAGAACATTGCGTGCTAGCGCCACGTTAAAAAGAGCTCTAAGCCGATTTTCACATTCAGAAAAGCCCTTTTAAATCTCATCCCCATGCAAGAATTCTCCCCTTTTTACAACCTTTTTTTAATGAATAGATGTCCAATAAGGGCTTTTATTGTCTTAGCATATGTTGCTTTTATTAGGTGAAAATAATTACGTTCTTCGGATCACCTCGGAAGTCCTTTCGGAAGATAAAAATGAGATAGTTTCACAGTGACTGCACAAGTCCTTCTGAGTTGGGTCGTTTTCCCCCTGGGTGCTTCATGTCCTAACACCCCCCTCTCTCTCACACACACACACACACACATACACACGTTCACCCCTCCCCTTTGATTCTTCTCACCGTCAACCTCCCCCCCATCCTCCATTTTCATCCCACCCTGAAGGGTGACAGGAGGCACTTGGCAAGTGACACACACTTGATCTTATCACAGTGTGTGTGTGTGTGTGTGTATGGAAAGGGGACTTGTGACTGATAAATGATTGTCACATGAACGTTGTTTATTCCCTTGTCCGTTCTGCCGGTCAGGCTGTTCTTATTTTTCTCTACAAGCTGCTACAGTTTTTTAGTGTGTTTATTTCAGGACAGAGTTCTCGCTCTCTGTCTCTCTCTCTCTGTTTCTCTTTCTCTCTCTCTCTCTCTCTCTCTCTCTCTCTCTCTCTCTCTCACTCTCTGCCTCTCTCTGTCTATGTCTTTCTCTCTTTCTCTTTCTCTCTCTCTCTCTCTCTCTCTGAAACAGCTTGTAATTAACCTCTGCAGTCAGGGTCTTTCTCCTCTCTACTATCTGTATTTTTATTCCTGTCCTCTCTGGTGTTGTGTATTAAAACAGGTATCATGTTTCAACGATAATTTATCCGATGTAATAAAGTAGACACTGGTCCCAAAACATCACTGATTTATTACTAAGTTGCAGTTTCTGCACAGCAGTGAATTTCTAAAAAATTCTTTTCATTTGAATGAATGGGGTGCAAAGGTTTGTACACACTCCTCATGTCATTATGATATAAATACTTTAGAACAGCCAACCAACCACATGGGGTACCACAGTAACCACTTTGGCAACACCAAAGCAAACCTCTGAGGTACTGTGGCAAACACCTGAGACACCATATGAACCACCTAGAATACCACCGCAACCTAGTAGCAACCTGTGATACCATAGCAATCCCCTAGCAACTTTTGTTGTTGTTGTAGTTGTTCTTCTTCTTCTATATAATATGTAATATGACTATGTTCATTGTGTTTTGATGTTGCTGTTGTTGTTACATACAAGTTCTGTATCAGATCTGCTAAAGAAAACAAAGGCAGGCCTGCGTGGCTGCTTACCCAAAGCTAGAGCTGTAAGCTGGGGGGCGAGCTGAGTGGTGTGCTGTACACCTTTCCAACATGAACATTATTAGTCACCCTTGAGAAAGTGAGAATGGCTTTGTGGGAATGGGGCCGGCGCACGCTCCGGCATCAGTAGAATGAGGCTCAGGGGAGAAGGAGAGCGCCTTTTCCTTTTCCATTACACACAGGCCTGCGCCATAATGAAGGCGATTTTAATAGGATTTAATGCATGTGGTGGGGCAAGGTCCTGCTACCTTATGGCCCTGACAAAGGAATACGAGAGTGTAATCATGAAGGTTCATTTAGCGCCGGGCCTCCGCACACATTGATCATCCCCTCTTCCATTCGTCCGTTCTGGTCATGCGGCTGGCCGGATGGTGAGTGAGAGAGAAGGAGAGAGAGAGAGAGATGGAGAGACGGAGAGACGGAGAGACAATACTGCAGCAGCGCTCCTCTACCTCTTTCTCTCGTTCCCTCTCTCGCAGTTTACAAACTGGCTTCAAATGTGACCTAAATTTAGCATAAAGGCCTGCTAAAGCCTTTCCCAATGGCTCACTAAACTTTGCCACATCTGTAAATGGAAAGTCATTTGGCCCCTCAGCTGCATCTGCAAGAGGTTTACAATTTTCTCCCCTTCCTTTAAGTAGAAGAAGCAACTAGAGTAAATATGTAGTTTCCCTCAGAGTTGAATGATGGATAAGTAATCGTTCATGCGTCACCGAGGCTTTGAATGGCAGAAATTCCAGGCCGACCCTGTGCTTGGTAATAGCACTGCTCTCTCTCTCTCGGCCAGCTTCTGCTCTGCTCTGTCTGAGTCTGGCAGTAGCAGTAAAGGTGGAGGCAGTGTGTTGTGAGCAGTGTGGGGTACGTGCACTGCTGTGTGTTTGCTCAGCCACATTATTGCTCTGCTTCTCTGAAGAGCAGCAGCTTCAGACCCTCTCTCTACACTCCAAAAGGACCATTACTTGTCTTTTTTTGTAGGGCTGTGGGCCACTGAGGTGTGTGTGTGTGTGTGTGTGTGTGTGTGTGCATATGTTTTGTGGTGTAAATCCTCTGGCTGTCGGTTGATTGGGCAGAGAGAATGGGTGGTGGGGGTGTTTACCCTTTACCCAGCATCCCCCTCACAGCTGGCGGGAGCACGCTCAGATGGGCTGTCGCTTCGCTGAGAGCATCAGCACTGACTGCTAAGGTAAACAAGAAAAAAAGGAAAGTGAAGAAAAGAGAGGAACTGCATAAATGGCAGCTACGCTTAGGCTTTTGTGGTCCATGTTGACAAAAGTGGGGGCAAGGGAAAGTTGCCTAAATGTTCATGTAGTTGTGCCACGTCATATACTGAAAAGGTTATAACTGTGTGTATATATATATATAATATATATATGTGTGTGTGTGTGTGTGTGTGTGTGTGGCATTATTGGCTCGTGAGGCACCACTGCTATGCTGCTGGTAGGCCATCAATCTGTAAGAAGCCCATTCCCAGTACACCTTCACTACTCACACACACACTTCCACTCTAGAAAATTCCCACAAAGTTATCAGTGTCCGCGATGCTACCACCCTTCACCCACTGTCACAGTCATATCAGAATATTATCCACCCCTGGAATGAACTCTGCACAGGACAGCACAGATGGCATGTAAGAGGGTTTGTTGAACATATAAGTAAATGAGCACAGTAGTCAGTTTGTAGTGCAAACCAGTCGTCATGGGCAAAGGAGGTGTATGGGCTGATATCATGTCCAAAAGGGCATAATAATTGGGTAGCGGGCAAAGGTTGG
This sequence comes from Salminus brasiliensis, assembly GCF_030463535.1. Classification (NCBI taxonomy): domain Eukaryota; kingdom Metazoa; phylum Chordata; class Actinopteri; order Characiformes; family Bryconidae; genus Salminus; species Salminus brasiliensis. The sequence continues at coordinate 25,702,867 of NC_132879.1, forward strand.
TAGCATCTGTGAAAGTGAAGGTGTATTGGTATATATATTATATTCAATGAAAGTCAATGTAAAAAGATTTTATTTATCATAAAATCATACATTTTCTTTATTTTATATACAATGTTTTGATAAGAATATGACAGCAATCATGAGTTATTATGTAACTGTTGAAATATGTACATTGAAAAGGGCAATGGGACTAGGCTTAATCTGCGTCCGGCTCAGAAAATTCCTGTTGTTACTTAGTGAAGCCCGATCCGAGACCCCTGTGAGGGAGTGTAGTGATGTCAGGCAGATTACCGTCTGCCGGAGGTTCATTGTGTCAGGTTTACAGAGCGCTGTGTTTCGGGTGCAAGGGGAAGTGATGACACGGCAGATAACAGAGGTGACTCAGGGGGAAGCAGGCATGGCCAGAGGTGACGCACTGCCCAGCAGCTGGCACTTCAGCGAGCGTTATTTACTCAGCACGGTCACGCTGTTGAAGAACGCAGGAGAGCTGTGGGAAGAAAGAGGTAGAAGTTTTGTTGAAGATGATTTAAACACGTTCAGAAACTCAGGACAGGATGTAAAGGAGAGAAATGTGTTGTTGGAGACAGAAGTAAAGAACCAGCCACAGGACATCTTGTTACAATGATTATTTATTAAATTTAAAATATCTTTAGCACAGATTAAAAATCAGACACCTCCAACTATCATGATCGTCATGAATGAAAAATAAACATTCCTAAAAAAACAGTCCCTCTTCCTTCATAGGATACAACCTCTCCTTTATAGAATAGTCTTTCATTTGAATAAAAATGTACAGTTTAATGCACAGGGCTGAGGCAAATCATAATACTTTTGGGTTTTTTAAGAAAGCCAACCACTGCATGGAGCTGTGAATTGAACGTAAAATTGAATGTACCCTTGTTCAACATCTTAGCCTTAAGTGCTTCTTCAAAAATAAAGAAAAACATCATTTCCATCTTCCCCCTGTTTCTGATTTCGGGTCTGGCACTTAAGAAGGGAATAAAGAAACATAGTTGCCACTGTTGTTCAAAATGCGCATCAGTGCTGCAGTCAGTACTCATACTGCCAGACCTGTGAAACGAATCCAACATTTCCGTGTTAAATAGAATTCCTCTTTCTATTTATTTTTAACATAATTTGTTCCTACTAACGTAGATATGATTTGTTATAGCATCGAACTGTAGTATGCTTCACATGTGGTTGTTCCCCTGTTGTTCTTTTTTTTTTTTTTTTTTTTTTTTTGCTTGCATTTGCCTCAACCCTACCTTTACAAATGTTAAGACAGGTTTACAAGAAACAAAACACAATGGGGATGACAGCCAAAGGAAACAACCACTTACAGTAGCTTAAAAAAAATAATAAAAAAAATTGCACAATTTTCCACGTCCTGTTAATGAGCGGATCATTGCTTGACAAATCATTTCTACTTTTTTTTTAATTATTATTATTTTTTTAGCACATGCCACATGAGACTTTGATTATAAAAGTACCTGAAATAATTGCTAGAATATCAGCATGCATAGCTGTTTGGTATGTACACATATTTACAGTGATGAGGAGCTGACAGCGAGCTGGACATCTTTACATTTCTTGGTTGACGACTGATGACGACTGGGGGGGTTTATGGCACTCTAAAAACAACAAACGAACAAACAAACAAACAAAAAGAAAAATCACTGCATGCCGAGATAATTTAACACAAGAAGAAAACGAAACCGTTGGCTATCACATTTACCCATTATGGTCATCACTGGTTTTAGCAGCTCTGCTACATACAGTAGATACTCGGGATATGCTATGAGCACACAAGTTAAGGAAGTTGGAGTACAATGTGGTCAAATACAGGAACAGTACTGTAAAGGGTCTGTGACGGATAGCGCTAGAGGCCTACTCGGAGGAGGACACTGGGTAACAAAAGGGGTCTACATCTGTCCCAACTATGAACAGTCACCCAACACGAGACTCTGTGCTGATGAGGATGGGGAATTATTAACTTACATTATGTACAGTAAATACAGTCAGTTCAGGGAGCGCACTCTGGGGCTTGGAGGCAGCTCGTCACATCAGTCTAAATACGTGAAGAATAGAAAACATCATTTACAGTGTCAAAAGTTCTTAGAACCAATTCTGTCACCTGCAGAAGTCTATAAAAAACAAAAGAAGTACACCCACAGTCTTTACTGTGTATTGCCAACCAATTCTATCAATTTGGATACTTTGCATTTGAGGTTTTCATTTGGTGTTAAGAAAAAAAAAACAGTTCTGGAAGACTTTGAATGGATTCATCAGGAAGGATTGCAGACAGGTTTATTGCAGTTGCTTAAAGCTAAAGTGTGATTTTCAGACATTGTTTTCTTTTAGTCAATTTGTTTTTGGGTTTTTCCTTTATTACCTTGAGTGTGTTTTATCTTCGTTTCAGTTGCTTTGGCTTGATATCAGTATTGCTGCAGAAATTAGCAAAAAAATGTGTTTTTTATTCTGTATTTAATCACAGGTTTAAAAAAAATTATAATAATAACAAAACAACTAAATTAACCCTCTTCATTAGAACAAATGCCCACCATGGGCATGCACAGATGACCGCAAAAAACCATCTACATTTACACTTTTTACACCAATATACATGGAGCACTTGAATACCATTTCCCCCCACCCTCTACCCCCTTTCTCCAGCTCTCTCTTTGCAAAACACGGCGTGTGTGTGTGTGTGTGTGTGCGTGTGTGATAAATGGCAGCGGTGGGTGGCTTTGCATGTTAATGTGCTATCTCATAAAGCTTATCGCCCCAGAGGGGTCACTGAGGTCAAGTGGCAAGAGGTTGAGCGTAAAGAGCAGAAAGAGCAGTAAGATAGCGCTCCTTTCATTCTGCCTGACAGGCCAATCTTACCTGGACTCCTGCGCTAAACACAGAGCCAGGCGTGGGGCTTCGCTCCAGGCCTATTACTGTTCCGCTGCTGAAGGGGAGAGGAAGTAATGTTTGGATGCTAGCTCTCCGTGGATCAATCACGGATCTATATTTAGCGGGCAGGCTTTTGAGAGGGATATGAGAAACGTAGATGGAAATGTAGACGAGGGACGGCGCTCTAATAAAGCAAAAATGAGCCAGCAAAGCTGTAACGCAGCCAGCGATTACTGCAACAAAGTCGTGTAAGCTGTCCACTAGCTCTGCGCTAGCGCGCTCGGCGGATCGCTGCGAATCTAGGCTTGGCGGGACTTAGCTGCGTCTTCGTCCGGCTTTCCAAATCTCCTTGGAAAAGACTAGACTACAGCTTTTGGGAAAGGGTTAAAGCGCTTTAAAGCGGCTTCCGTTCCATCTCAATCCATTGTTTGGCTAAGGGACAGCGGCACACTAGCCTAGCGCTGCAATCGCACTCCAACCCCATTAGTGGTGGATAATCTCAGTCACGCTAGTCTTCACCCAGCTTCATTACGGAACGCATTAGCACTCCTGCGCACTCTACTGTAATGGAGTATGGGCGCTAGTCTGGAGAGTGTTTGCGCTGTTCCAATCAAGCAGAGGTGAAAACAAGGGCACACGAACAGGCCAGGCAGAAGCGGAGGCGGTTCCGCACACATCCTGAACCCTTTCCGAATGATCCGTGTTTTGTTGTTTCTGCTTTTTCTATTCTATTCTTTTTTTCTTTTTCTTTTTTTTTGTAGTAATACACACTTTTGATCTGAAAACAGCGATGGTGTAAAAAGCTATGAGCTAAATGTACATTCACAGCAAGTACCTAGCTCAGGCCTGGATGCATGGGGCTGCTGACAGTTCCCTTAACAAAGAGAAGCTAGGTGGAGTAAGGAAGAGAGGCTGAGAGAGAGAGAGAGCGAGAGGGGGTAATTTATTAACTTCCTCTAACCTCTCTCTCTCTCTCTCTTTCTCTCGCGCCCGCACGCTACAGCCTGACAAATGGCCTTGTGGAACAGTATGATGGTCCCTTATTACCTGCGCCCTCTTTGCTTAATCCAAAAACAAGATTTCCAGGCCGGTCGCACATGCAGTAAAGAGATTGATGAAGTGGCCTTGTCTGCATGGCGTGTAAATATTTGGCCGCGTGAGCGTGGGTGTAGGTGTGGGTTGGTTTGGAATGGTGGAGTGCGGAAGGAGGGGCTGGGTTCAGGGGTGATAAAGACAGTCAGGCAGGATGACAGGAGGAGGCATAAGACTACTTATTTACACAGTTTTTGGGGATTTTTATTTTTTTGGCTTAGACTTTTTTTTTGAGGTCAGCACATTTCTGACTCTTGTTTAGTCCAGTTTGGTGTTGCATTTAAATTATTATTATTATTTTTTTTATTATTATTCATAAAAAATTCTTTTAGTAGACTTTGCCAAATGATGCAAACTTCACGGAATAGGGATGTTTTTTTACACGGCTTTCTTCTTTGCTGTTATTAAAACTTAAGTTGAAAGAAGGCAGTGCTTTCTGCATATCAGACTATTAAATGTAATTACCAGATGAGTAAATACTGCCGGGCCTGGCTCTGCATATTGAATAACACCGCCTGCATGTGCTCGCAAAGATTGAGTGACATTTTCCGTCCTTTCATATTTCCACCTTCAAAATGTGTATTAACTTATCACTCCAAAAGCAGGTAAGACTCAGAAAGATGCATCCTTTTGATGTCATGTTTATTGACGCAGTAACCAAAGGAGCGTGCGACATCTGCGTACTTCAAAAGGCATTGGGTTTAACACGCGCTCACACGCGAGCGTCCGCACACATTTAGCTCCGGAGGAGGGAATGAAGTTTGCTCACCAAATTTCTGGCTAGCCTTGGCTTTCTTCCTGCAAGCTCTGTGTGTGTGTATGTGTGTGTGTGTGTGTGTGCGCGTGTGTATGTTTGTGTGTGTGTGTGTCTAACGAGCACTCTGTCGCAGGCTTCACCAGCTTGGGCTACAGCTGTTGATTCGTCCGCTTAAATGAGGCTGAGTCTTTGTACTGTGCAAGTGTGTGTGTATATGTGTGTGCATATATGTGTGTATGTGTGTGCACACTAAAGCTAGCAATATAAAGAGCTGGGCGTCAGAGCGCATTTCTCTCAATGCCTGCCAGACGATTGCTCCTAAACGTTGGCCTGAGCTTTTCAGCTGTGCACGTGCAGAACCCGGCACTGTTTGAAGATAAAGAACAGGCCCATTTCATGTGTCTCCTATAGAAGTCAACTTTCTGCTGGAGTTGCCTGTGAAGCCACATCGACAGCTTTCTAAAGCAAGGGGGTATAGGGGGGTTGGGGGAGGGTGGGGGGCATGAAAGACGAGGGTGGGAGTGTTTGAGCTAGGCGTCTGCTCTGATTCTTTCTGACATGTATATCTTTCCCTCCTTCCATCCCTGCTTAAAACAAAACGAACACAAACACAAGAAAACAGTCCGGACGCAAGGTCCGGCCAGACCCTCCTGTGCAATCGGGCCGCAAAAGCATGTGGAGAACAAGGCGCGTCCTTTTGTGAGACGGGGACGTGTGGACAGTCACGACAGCTGTGTAGATGGCCACATGACTGGCTGCTTCATGCTAGCATGTTGGTGGTGTTGGAGTTGTGCGGAGTGACGAGATGCAAACTGGTGATTATAAAGGAGAGCAGAGAGAGTTGCTTTAGACCCTGACAGTATGTACTGATGCACTTCATCACCCGAGAACCTGCTCAGCTTCTTAGCCATGAAGCTACTCCCTCCAAAATGACAGAGTGCTCGGGAGCCTTCCCATCCCAACTGGACTGGCTCACTCATTTGATTCAGCTAATTCTGGAAAAGCTGGGAACGTCTGTGGGAGGAGTGTACTGTAGTCTCGGTAGATGTGAGTGTTGTGTTTTTTTTTTTTAAGCTGGTAGTGGTTCTGCATGTGTCTCCCCCAGCAGTGATGTATAAAAACCTATCTCATATGAGCTAAATGGACATTTTTTGGAGCCTCCCTATACTGCACTAGACAATACTTCCTCAAAGCACAACGCTCCATTTATGTACAGTGTATACATCTCTACATGGCGTGTGAGTAGTGTGGTGTGTGTGTGTGTGTGTACGAAACTTGGCAGGAGTGCAGCAAGAAGATATAAAGCCTGCCAAATTATCCTCAATTACAGCGTTTCCCCTCTGGAATACATAAGAAAACACATGAGAGTGCACACTGACTGATTTTCTGTTGGCATCGCTGTTTCTTGCATAAAGACACAAAAAACAGCTGCACCCTAAAACACTTTTACAGAATTTACCATTTCTGACCACTCTGGCTTAACGTTTTAAGTACTTGCTGGCTCAGTTTGTGGACTAGGGGTCTGTCGGTCATCTACAGCATGCAGGTTCTTAAAGCTGTGTGTCCTGTGTACACTGTCTACAGCGCAGTCAGAAAGTCCTGTATGTTCATCCTTCAGTCTGTGTTGCTTCAGTCTGTGGCCAAGCGTCAGTCAAAATCAACTCGCGCTCCTCTCAGTCTTTTTGAGAGGTCCAAAGTGTTCCTCTTGGCCTTCAACAACACTAGCATGTCCTGTAGCATGTCCTGTAGCATGTCCTGTAGTATGTCCTGTAGCATGTCCTGTGATGCTTTCATTGCAGTTTTTTCAGGTTTTTTTTTTGTTCTGACATCATGTTTGTTGTTTCCATGTGTTTCCATAGCAACAGGGCGCGGCCACCACCGTGTACTGCGCAGTGGCTCCGGAACTAGAGGGCCTGGGAGGAATGTACTTCAACAACTGCTTCCGCTGTCTTCCATCCCAGCAGGCTCAGGAGCCCTCCACCGCCCTCAGCCTGTGGGAGCTCAGTGAGAGGCTGGTCCAGGAGAGATCGGCCAACCCTCAGCCAGTGTGACCTCAGGATCCCGTGAGCCGGTGACCCCTGGCACCCTGTCGCCCACCTCCTTGTGGGTCACCTGCACCAACGTTACCATCACTGGAGTTTTCCATTAGCAGGTACTGAGGAGGACTGTGATTTATATGGAAATGAGGGAGGAACGGGGAATATACAGTACTGCACTGTACAAAAAAAAAAAGCAGCCAAATCCAGCCACATAGACGATCCCTCCTTCTGTTTTCTACTCTGTACCGCTGTCTACTGTCACCGCTTCTACAGGAACTAGCCAGAGAGACTGTGCTGACAGTGTTTCATAGTGTTCCACCATGTAATTCCCTGGGCTTCCTCACCTTGCGTCCACATGAGCTAGGTCTAGAACACTGTAATACTGTTCTCTACACAACTAACACCACGGGCTCTACGTTAACTAATACAGTTTGGAAAAAAAATAGAACGTCATCTCACTTAATCTACAAATTTTTGTCTTAACTGTTGGGACTGCTTGGAATCCTCATTGCCCATTCATTTGTACAGACCTATGTGAATGAGTAAATGTGTGCACTAAAGGTACAAAGAAGTAGGAGGAAGTATGTATGTGTGTTTGTGTCTGTGTGTGTGTATGCGAGGGGTTTCCTATTTACACATAAGACCACTGACAATTCCTAAGAATCTGCCTGTATGGCTATACTGTACATGATACACATAGAGTGCTGTTCTAATGCGCTTACGTTTCTGATTATTAGGAGAATTCGCAACCCCATCTGCCGAGAGACTCCCGACCCAAACTATGGTGAACTTTTACAAAATGCTATGCTAATGCTAATTACAATGAAGCAGCATCTCTGAGGAGAACAGGAGGGCCAGTGCTGGCTGAGGGAAAGAGTCTCGCAGTCTTAAGAAATTTCAGGTGGAATTTTTCTTTTTAACCTTTTTTTTTCTTTCTTTCTTTTTTTTTTTTTTTAAATCGTCCTTTCCGTCAATGTGTTGGTTTCGTTTCCCCTGTAGAAGGTGGTCTTAGTTTGTGTTATTTCAGTGAGGGCACTGTCTGTAGAGCTATTGGTTTCAGAAGTAGAGAGGATGGTGAAGACTGAAGAATGGCACCAGGATTGATCTTTTTCCCCCCTCTCCGTTGGATTCCGTTTCTCCCTCTTCATTCTCTTTCTAAGGGCTTTGACTTTGGAGAGGTTGTGCTTTGTGGCAGTCTTGGTGCCATGGGTCAATCTAAGCCATAAGCATTCCAGTGTAACGCGACCTGGAGAGATGAGAGAGAGAGAGAGAGAGAAATAGAGAGCGAGAGAGACGAGACAAATTAATAAAAATTGATTGGAGCAGCGTTTTGTGTCTGTGTGTTTTTTCCTTGTCAGTTTGTAGGAAATAGGAGTGATGATACAGTTAAACTGGACTAGATAACATTCACTTGATAAAAAATTAAAAGTAGGCACACTGTGCATGTATTAGATGGCACTCCCTAACTGCTCTGGACTGGGTTTCCCTAAAGCATCTCAGCACAAAGATGATTCCTAAGTGGTCATGCGAGCATCACACTGAACACTCTCTCTACCAGTTAAAATGATCTTAGGACATATACTATAAAAAGTCACAGTATATTGCCCTTTGTTTTTTACATACGTACTTATAATTAAGTATCATATTTTTGTACTGAAAGGAATTAAAGTTTTTGTACCAATAAACCCTAATTTAAAATAAAGTAACTGATTACAGAGCAACTTTTTCTCCTCACATAGTTGACTTCTGCAACTCAGTTTAGTCAACAATACATATTGAGTTGAGCCTCAGAGACATCAGTAAATTATCCTTTTTTTCCGAATTAAAATCATGATCTCCTCCCACTTGATGAGCATACAGTCCAGAGCTGTGAAATTACTAATCTTTTTTTTGGACACAGATATGTAAATGGTTTCACAGCTCTAGAGTGACACTGTCTGACTGCCTGCTTGTCAAGAGTCAGGATATCATAAGTGCAAACCTCGGACTAAATTGAGATTACCTCAGAAACTTGTTCTGTAATCAGTTACTAAGTAAGATCATTGGCAGCAGTGTTGGTTACATGTGGTTTTGTTGATGTGAGCGTAAAACTTTCCCATGTACGACCTCCACCATGACAAACACAGAAACCACAAGAACAGTGGCCCAAAGTACTGTGTGTATGTGTGAGAGTGTGTGTGTGTGTGTTTGTGTGTGCCCATGTACTGGTCAGTCAGTCAGGGCTTGGAGAGCTGAGCCACTCTGACAGCACACAGGCCCTCACGCCCTGCCTGTGTGTTTAGCAGCGCTTTGACCATGACCCGGAACAACTCCATAAACAAACCGCCTGTCACACACATTACTCGCTCCAGCAGAGTAATTGACACATCGAGAAACCAATCATACGGCAGAGCTGACCTGCATTTTCGTGCTTGGGCAGCCCAGTGGAATCAATAGTGCACACAGGCAGCAAGGCCTGGACACAGAGAACACTCAACATAAACTCCCAGCTGCTGACAGACAGCAGGCTGGATAACACTGAACAGGAACGTAACAGTAAGCTGGAGTTTTCAGATGCAGTCATTATCACCGTATCACTGCAAGCCTTCCCTACATCTTCTCTGTTGTCAGGTCCTGTAAAAGCGTTCTGTTTACATCATCTGCTTAAAGAAGAACTACGCTGAAGAAGCTGTAGTTCTCCACTTTCTCTCTTCTTTTATCCTCTCTCTCTCCAATTGTCTTTCTCTCTCCCCCTCCCCATACATCAATCTCTCTTGTCTTTTATTTCTCTCTCTCCCTCTCTCTTTCCCCCCTGGCCCCTCTCCTCAGGACTGTTCCCTTTCTCGCCCCATGGATCTCTTTCTTACTCCCTCCCCCAGATATATATCGCTCTCTCTCTCTTCCTGGATCTCTGTCTGTTTGTCTATAAAAAACCAAAGCTGTTTACGAATAGAGCAATAAATATTCTTGTGTGTTTTTTTTCTCTCTCTCTTTCTCTCTCTCTCTCACTCACACACACACACACACACACACACTACACAATTAAATTCAGTTCAATTCAGGTTAATTTTTATTAAAAGAATAATGAACAAATTATATATGAATAATAAATAATTATTTATAAAAACTTTAAGTAATATATATATTACTATAATAATAATAATACTACATATATACAATTCTAATATAATTGTATATGAACAAATAAATAAATATTTATAAAAACAATTATATGTTTGTGTTTAGGTAAATATTGATTTATTTATTCATTATTTATATATATATATATATATATATATATATATATATATATATATATATATATAATAAATACATAATTATTGATCATGTAAAACATATGAATACATAATTATTTCTCTCTCTTTTATATATGGAGGAACTCAGGTTGAGTGTCTCCTAAGCACAGGTGGCCTATCTATCTTTGTTCACTGTTGCACACATGCACACACACTCACACAACACTGTACGAGGAACCTGTGATGTAACACACACACAGACAGTACACACTCCGGGACCGCTCTGACATCAGCCCCCCTGCCAGATGGCCAGGAAGGCTGGTGTGTGTGTTTTTTGGTTTTGATTTTCCATGCCAGGTGAGCAGTAAAGTGCAGTGTTTCAGTGCGAGAGAGCGCTCCGAACGCTCTTTAGGAATAGATGATCATGTGGCCTTTTTCCTCCTCTGCTTTTGTCCACATGTCAGAGCAGAGTCTCCTCTGTGTTCTCTCTCCTCTTCTCCGTGTCTCCCTCCAGAGAGAGGAGGGGATAGAGGCTGGAGAGGCAGTAAAAATGTCACTTTGTAATGAATGTGCTCGGAGAGGGAGAGGGAGATGGGGAGGCGGGATGCTGCTTGTTTTTGGGCAGATACTGAGAAGCTTAGCTAATGATGTGAAGTATGTAAAGCTGTAGTGGTAGTAAAGTGTGTGTGTGTGTGTGTACAGCTATGGGTCAGACAGGCTGCAGGATAAGGGCAGATAAAGTGTGAACACAGATATGGTGTTTCTGGGGCAGCCAGGTGTCACACACTGTATTGTTTGCAAATGACCTGAACATAGAGATGAAATCTCCTAGTCCCAGTACATCTCGCTCACTCTCTCTCCCTTCCTCTCCATCCTGCTCTCTCTCGCACACTCCCTCTCTCTTTGGCTTTCCCTTTACATCTCCCTCTCACTGTCTTGCGCTCTCTCTCTCTCTCTTTCTCTCTCTCTCTCTCGCTCTCTCTCTCTCTCTCTCTCTCTCTCTCTCTCTCTCCACGTCTCTCTCTCTCTCTCTCTCTCCACGTCTCTCTCTTTCTCTCTCTCTCTCTCTCTCTCTCTCTCTCTCTCTCCACGTCTCCCTCTCATTCTCTGGGTCTCTTGCTTTCTCTCTCCCTCTCATCCTTCTCTTTTTGGTTGTCTCTCTGGCTCTCTCTGCCATTCTGAAGCTCTCATTCTTTCTCTCAGTGTTTTCTTACACTTAGCGTTTCTCACATTCTCTGTCTCTCGCTCTCACTCGCTCCAACTCTCCGAAAGACGTAAAAATCCCCCCACTTTGTAAGATGTAGTTTTTATCAGCTCCCTGTGGACCGACCCTCAGCCATGACTAAAAATCACTTGACCTACAAGGAGAACCAAACTGTTTACAAATGTGCATTAAACGGGTCCTGGGGACAAACCGAAACACTGAAGAAAACAAGAGGCAGTAAATGAATGTTGACAGTTTGTCACAGGTGACAAGGAGGCAGAGGATGCGTCTGTGGCTGAGGGGCTGAAGGGAAGGCGCTAGGCAATGGTGGGGTTGTTTCTGGCTCTGTGCGTCTCTTTGAGTCTCAGAGGAATCTGTGTTTCTCCCTGCTGGACAGTCTGCGAGGCTGCTGTATAGAGCAAGAGTGATCATCCAGCTGCTCCCAGCATAAACACCCATTTCCACCAGTCTTCTCCAGGCACAGTCTCTGGTATAATAAGTAAGCCCATATAAGCAGCGCCAGATCAAACAGATGTGCCCTTAAAGGGAGCTTTCATGTTAGGAGTTATTGGTGAATTGTGACACCTCATTGTGAAAGCAATCACTCAACTACTTTAATTGAAGGGTGTCAGAATGAATCATAATAATGTTTAATAATGTACTAAAATGTAGGAAACTTTTAATTTTCTGAGTTTTTTTTTCTTGCCACTGTTGCCCTCAGCTGGATTTCTTTGAAGCTGCTTGGTGGCTATGCCCATTGTGAAACATGCTTCAGAAATAAATCAATTTTCTATCAATAAATAAATAAACAAATAAATAAATACTGATTGATCCTCCTGCTTTGTGCAAACAGTTTCTTCCGTCACATTTGGCTGTTCACTGCATTCTTAAACAGTCACTCTGTCTCACAACATAATCATTTAGGCCTTATCTAATTAAATGATGGTGATATTTCATGATGCATTTAAATTGTCTTATGAGTGATTTCCATCCTTACTTACAGTGTTTGGAAGTAATCCATTACACATGACTAATTACATCATTCAAACTGTAATAAATTACTTTACTACATGAAAACTCTCACTACTGACTGTCTGAGTTGCTCTACTAAACCTCAGACACATCTGTACCCACTGGAAAGTATAAGAAAAAGCAAATAACACAAAAAACCTGCTTTGAAGTAAAATCTTTGGGTGATGCTGCTGAGCTGTTCCTGAATGAGAGTGAAATCTGGTCAGTTTAGGGGAGGCTGAGAATTTCATATTTCATATTAGCATGATTTGATGCTTTGGTGAATAACTGCACTGCTCGAACACCTTCATTTGGACAAAAGCTTGTATCTACAAAATGGTATTTGTATTTATAGAAGTACAACATCCTTCCATCCACCTGCTTCTTTCTGATCAGCGCCACAGTGGTTCCAGAGCCTAACCAGAAGCTCTGGGCACAAAGCAGGAATACCCCCTGGAAAAAAGTCCATCACAGGGTACCACACACACCCAAAATATTTATTGTTATTTATGGCAAAAGATTTGTGATCATTTCATCTATGTAAAGAAGACAAAAACAATGTAGACAAAAGCTTTTGTTCGTACAGTGACTATATTTTTAAAAAATGTGGTCAGAGACTGTAATGGCTCCTAATCCCAGTGCTTAGGACCGCATGCTTTGCACATTTTTCTGCATTCTGTACTCTAACACACCTGACCCAGCACATGAGGGGCTTGTTCATTTAGTCAGTGAGCTGAATCAGGTGTGCTGGATGCAGGAAAACCCAAAAATCCATGGAGTCCAGGCCTGTACAATGTCATACTGTAAATAACTCCCAAGGCTTATTTTATTATAGATGAGAAATGTAGGCAGACCCTGGGTTTGGGTACAAGAGACAGAGCTAAAGTATCCTTTTAAAAAGGCAGGATCACTAAGTAGTAGAAACATTTCTTTAGTTTCTTTGACCATCCCTTGGCTCACTGTGCGTGAAGGGGTCAATATTCGGCCAAGTCCGAGTGGTGTAATGGCTAAGGTTCCTGATTGATTGGCACTGGGAGCCAGACATTGATGACCATGAGGATGGTCAATGTCAGCCGAGTCAGCCAGCTCCAAGAAGGCCAGGGAATGGAGGACTACTGTCCACAGAGAGGACAGAACCCTCCACCCCCCACCCACCCACCCCCACACACACACACACACACACACACACACACACAGTCAGTGAGGGAGGGCCGCTCTAGACTGAGGGTGGAAGTTTCGCTATAAGCTATAAAATGATCTCGGGTCAGCACCAAAGCCCTGCATCTACTGACGTCTTACAGCAATGCTAAAGATTTCTTTTGTGTTTACGGCACTGAAGGATTCATGGAGAGGCTGTTTTTCTCTTTTTTTCCAGCGGAAGCTGGCAGTCCTCCGAGGGCTCCCCCACAAAGCCTTATTGATCGCTGTATCGGAATCATTTGATAGTTAATCAATACATTTTCTTTCAGCGCCATGCAGGAAGAGAGGGGGGCTGTTTTTCAAAGGCCAACCTTGAACCTGTATGCATTAAAGACAGCCTCTTACACACACACACACACACACACACAAAGGCCTAGTCTAGTCCATTTACAAACCACTGAATTTCAGAACCACAGAATAGCATGCGTATGTTTTGAACACACACACGTCATCTTTAGATCATCTCTTAGATCGGTGGTTCTTAGTCCGGGTGCTGGCGTTTCCCTGTATATTCTGCATTATTTCTCAGATCGGAAACGAACTAACCAGTTTATGATGGAAAGCATCCTGGGCAATGGGCAGTACAGCGCTGCTTCAGGACTAGGACTGGGCAAAATCACATCTTCATCATCTGTATCATCTACATCTTTAGTATATACAAAGTCTCCATTGTATATACACTTTACCAGCATTAGATCCAGTACTAAAGTGTTAATCGGATCCAGCATCAGTTAAATATTACCTTCAGTAATCTATACGGACAAAAGTAATGGGACACATGTTGATTCCTTGTTACTTTTAAAATCAGCGGAGCATCTGAGGCTGTGTTACTAGTGTGTGTTCCAGTACTGAAGTGCTAATCTGAGGCTGCTGCACTTTTCAGGGAGTGGAGGAGAGGTTAGAGGGGGCACTGTGAGGTCATGATGTCCTGCCACTGACACCTCTATAAGTTTGTGTCAGATCCAGATCCAGTGTGCGCTGCTCTCTGTGTAACCAAAAGCCTCTCTGAATCACAGGCTGAATCTACCTAATCTTCCCCCATTTACAGTGTCACTCTCCATCTACATCACTCTCTCCAGCTCCGCTCATTTAAACAGACAAGAAAGACTGTGTGTGTGTGTGTGTGTGTGTGTGTGTGTGTGTCTATGAGATAGCGAAAGAGACACAAAAAAAGGTGGGGTGAAATTATGACATAATGTTCTGTACCAAAGCTATCATTAGTGCTTATTACTGACAGACAGTACATGGCGAGCTGCTCCCTGACCTAAGTGGATTCTCTCCAGCCTAATCAAACGCAGCGCGTCTACTGCTTTCTCTGCGCCACATCTGTGGCTGGGCTACGCAAGCTGCACCGCCATACTGTAGGCCAGGTGCTTAATATCTGCACTTTGTGGAGCAATTACAGCTCCGAAATGAGCTTTTAATTCCCCTTTATTGGTCCAGTATTGCTGCTGGTGTTTAGTTTTCTTTTCTTTTTTTTTAAATATCATAATTAGTTTTGAAAAGACTGGTCGACCTCATTCCGCTCTACAATACCCCATGGCTTTGAACAATGCTCGCTTGTGGTGAAGCTGTGGGTTTGTGGAAATGGCTGTGTTGCTCCGGAGCATGGCTGTAATAGCACAATTGAAAGCTTTGAGACAGCTGGCCACGGCCACTTATTGCTTGCTGCAGAGAATGAGTGGAGCCAAAAATAAAAGAAGGAAGGTGTTATATTCAGGTATTTTTGGTTTTATAGTATTGCTGTAGTGCTGTGGGAACACTCAGGCTGGACACTGGGTTGTAATACAGCTTATAAAGCCACAAAGAAATGTGGTGCTTAGAGAAAGCGTACTGAGAACTTAGACATCCTGTGTTTTATTGTTATTATGTTTAGTCCTGATCCCAGAAGCATGCAGTATGGGTGATCAATAACCACTACCATGAGTATATTTGGTGTATTATGCCTTTGAAATGAATATTGGCTGGAGGAAAATAATTATGACTTACCCTAAAACTTTCATTGGCTTAGTGACCTGCGAAATGCCAAAGCGTGTGGATATTTTTAACGATTCCAATCAGTCCTATCGCTCTCCAAGGATACACTCGATAGATACGTGTGAGTGGGAAAATTTATCATCCAACTGCCAACCATAAACTACCGTCTCTCCAGCTCTGGAGATTAGCATGTGATTAAAATGTAGGTCAATATTTATTAGGTGCCGTTATAAAGTCAATGTTGGTTCTATGAAATCCAGTAGTAGCGGACTGGAGCGGGGTTTATGACTTTGCTGAGAGAGTTTTAGGCTTTTTTTTATACATTGACAATATGTTCAGAACAAAAGAAAATCTAACAAAAGTTCTGCACTTGAATGGTCACCATTCATTCAGTATTCAATCTTTTCTCACAGAAATCCAACGTCTCAAAGCATCTTCTGTTAAAGATGATCTATCTGATGACTTAATGTGTTAATAACACCTTCTTAAGCACTAAATGTGACACTTTCTTAATCCCTGCTGGGAAATAGTAGTAGTGCAGCTGTAGTAGCAGTTGACCAGGGGCACCCTAAAACAGACATAATTAAACACATACATCCATTCAGCTATTTATCTGTGTCCTCCTGGTCAGGGTGGTGATGGGACTGAAGCCTATATGGAATAATGGACAGGGCCATCTCAGACCATCTCAGGGTACCAATCACACTCACGCCTGGGGGGGGGGGGGCAATTTACCATAGCCAATTTACCTACCATGTGTTTTTAAGAGGTGGTAGAAAACCAGAGCACCAGGAGGAAAATTACAAGGACCCAACAAGAACCAAACCCACATCCCCAGGCTCCTGGATCAGTGCAGCTATATATGATGTACATAAGTTACAGTACATTTAATATGTTCTTTTTTTTCATAAAAAAAATAGTAGGTTAGGCTTGTTTCCTGAAGAGGATTTGTTCCATTATTTAAACTTAAGCCCCTTTCAGACATGCACGAAACCCAGAACCTTTCCAGACATTACCAAGAGGAGCTGTATGTGTAAACGCAAATGTCCAGATCGGTTGTACCAAACATTACCGGACTTTATCCGACCTGCCCCCTCCAGTACAAAGTCCGGGTAATGTCCGATTGGGCCCTTGAGTAAATAAAGCAGGTGCTATCCCGGAGAATTCACAGTGGGCGTGTATCATTACACCCTGATTCTGACCTGGTTCTCCGGACTCTTTTCCAGAGTTCATATGTAAATTAATGAAAATTAACCAAACGTGTCATTTCAACAGGAATGCCTGAAATGAATGGATGAATGAATAAGCTGGTGTACAGAAGTACCTGTATGTATGGAAATACATGGTATAGTACATGATACTGATACTGACAGTAGTGTTGTGTAATCTAGTAAAAAGGTCAAAAGATTCTATAGTACTGGTTAGTCTGTGTACACAGTTCAAGCAACTGCACAAACTGTATTAACTGTAGTGCACAGTCACAAAATATAAATACAGAATACAGTGCAGATACACAGCAGGCAAAACAAGGGGCACTTTAACTGCCATATTATTGTTCTTCTTTCTTTTGATTTAATACTCGACTACCTGGAATTAAACTACCATGATTTAACTTCAGTTTAAACTTTGTGTGTAAAATAAAAGCATGAACACAGACACCCCCCCCCCCCACCCCCTCTCTTCCCCATTATCAGTGCACAGAGAGTGCTCTGCAGTTAATCCCTCACCCATGGTTTTAGGAATTCCTCTCTATCTTCATTTGTCACTATACGAGGAATATTCCACATACACGCCAGCCTCTGCTCAGACACACTGACCTTGTGAACCTTGAGTTATTCCACTCTTCCTGTATGCGGAGTACAAGGAGCGAAGGAGGAAAAAAAGAGGTGAGAGGGGGCATACCTGCCACAGCCTTCAAATAGCAGGAAAAACTAGCTCACGATTATTCCCCTCTGTCTGAAGATTCATCATAATGAGAGCGAGAGAAAAGGAGAGAAGGAAGGAGGGAAGGAGGAAATGAATGAGAAGGAAAAAGAAGTGCTTGAAACCAGGGATGAAAAATTAAAACGTGAAGAAGAAAGTGAGGGAGCAAACAATGGAAGGGGAGGAGACAGGGAAGGAGGGAGAAAGGGGAAGAGGAGAGGGTCAAAATGAATATGAGGAAGGAGAATAAGTGCTTGAAATACTGGGGATGAGCGAACAAGAAAGCGAGAGAGTAGATGGACGAGGACAGGAGCAAGAGAGTGAAGGAGTGAAGGGGGGAGAGAGAGAGAGGTGGAGGAGGAGGTAAAAAGGAGGGAGAAGAAAGAGGATTTGTCAGTGTGCTTTAGAGTACGGCTCAGAGCTAAAGGCTGAGGTGGCAGTAATGAAACATTCATAATCGGCACAGACACGCTCCAATGGACTCGCTGACACACTGTTTAACCAGCGCTGCCACTCCAAGGTCACACACACACACATGCACCTGAGTGTGTGAGAGTACAGCCTAGACCTGCACACCACACAGACACACACACACACTCACCACTTCTGCCGGCTGCAGAGACTCTGGTTCACTCCCCAAAACTACAAATAAAAACAGTGACACTGAACTTCTGCCTAAAACATAGATGTGAACTTCTTCCATCAGCCCACAGTGTGAGTGTGAGATGCAGTAAACTCGCTCTGGGTCTGGGACTGTGTGTGTGAGTGTGTGTGTGTGTGTGACACTGTCACTGGCTCCTCATTAGAGTGCAGGTTAACAGCCACCTCCAGCCGCCATGTTAGCTTGGAAAGCTCATTTTTCTCCACCTTTTAAAGTTGTACCACTGCACCAATCGATAGCTATCAAAAGTATTACATAAATAGATTTGTCACAGGCACATAAAGGACTAGCAATTTAATCCGGCTTGTTAAGGCTGCCACAGAGAATAGATCTCTCTCTTTCTCTCTCTCTCGATGTAGAGGGAGAGAGAGAGAGAGATAACTGTGTGCAGAGAAAATGTGTGGCATTGGGAGGAGTTACACACTCTATTCTGTTGCAGAGTGGTCAGCTGCCCTGTGGGCTGCATGTGGGAGTGAAGCCTGTCCATTATCTCGGGTGACCATATTTTGGTTTTCGCCTGTAGTAGTTCAAATGTGGTTAGGATGGCGAGAAGCTTCATGTAGGCTTCAAGTGTGTGTGACAGACCATGGCAGTGTGCATGTGTGTGAGGGTAGCAGGGAGCTAAATACTTCATGTATCAACATAAACCACCTAAATCATCTAAATCAATGTGGCCTGTGCAAAAGTTTGGACACCCAAGCATTGAAAAAGCTGCAGGGTCTCCCTCTTTCTTTATGCTCTCCTTCCCTGTTTCCCCCTCCCCCTTCCCTCTCTCTCTCTCTCTCTCCCCTCCCCTGTGTTACTTAATGATGAGTGTGAATGTGTGTATCACCCCTTAAACAGTGTTTCTGTGCATGGTTCAGACCTCAGGCACACACACACACAAACACACACGCTGCAGCATGCTTTGAAGTGTTAAACTCCCTCAGTGCGATCCCTTAACTAAAGAAAACAACAAGCCAAACAACACTAACAAGAGAGCAACTAAAGAATTAGCTCAACTGACAACCACTGTTTAAAGCTCGTAATAGCAAACAAAAAACACCTGCAGCAAGATGTGTTTTATCTCCAAATCGCTCCGTGCAGCGGAGACCGGGCTTCACACACTACAGCCCAGCCTGCACACACACACACACACACACACACACACCTCCCGTCTCATCTCTGTTCGCATGACTATTTGAATGAAACGTTCCCAATCAGCTGCTTTGGTGTATTTATAAGGAAACCATCGGGACGGTTCAAAAGCGCCTGCAGTGTGTGTTAAATCAAACAGCATCACACACACATCTCTCCACTTGCGCTCAGTGGTAAAGTGTGTATGTAGTAGCATGCTAGTTTGTTTAGCCTTTCATCGCTGGATGAATCATGCATATCCACCTGTGGTTCACATCTTACTGGACTGGCCATTTCCGCCTCTCTCCTTCTCTCTCTCTCTTCCTCTCTCCCTCCCTCGCACAGGCCTTTGATACATAATTCATTCCTAACATATTTCATTTATGGGCTGTGTGATCACTGGACACCACTGTAATTATTATGCATAATAATTTTGCTCGCAAATTGTGAATATCAGCATTTCTATGAGTTAATACATGTGTTCTGAAGAGTGTTTATCTGCTGTATGTGTGTTCATCTGTTCTTAAGACGAAAAGAGCAGAAGGAAGGAGCATAAAGAAAGCAGAGGTTTTAATATTATGGCTGATCTGCCTATATACGTTCATACATAAAAGTTTGGGCAGCCTGGACTCAGAGTGGCTCAGCAGACAAGGTCTATGGAAAGATGACTGCATGTTCGGCACAACTGGCCATGCTCTCTCCGGCTGAGTACATGGCTTTCTCTCCCCATATCAATCCCAATGTAAAGCTGACCAGCACATGCGTTTGTTGACTCATGTATCCTAGTTGGCGATACAGCACTTTCCTTTGAGCACGTTGGCTGCCTACTGATGCTGGTGGGTTAATTGGCTCTGCCTTGGTGAAACACAATGTTGCTCATCAAACATAAAACACTATGATTTCAGTATGAACATTTCCTCTATATCTCAAAATATATAACAAATATATAAAATAAAAAATCTAAATGATCGATGTGGCCTGTTTATAAGTTGCTAACTTTTTGACAAGGCCTCCTACCTTGAATATCAAATCAGGCCTGAGGCCTATCACCAACTCTTATTACTTATGGTGATATACTAATGAACCCGACTGTTTATGTAACATTAATTTACAGCATTATCATGTAACTCTACTCTAACTCTCATTAAAGAGCATATGGAAAGCAAAGAGACTTTGTGTTTTTCGCAGAGTATCACATGCCGTCAGTATTGGTTGAGGGACCCGCATGGCAACAATAGATTCCATATGTTTAAGGCTTCCTTGGCCATATGTAGTGAATCACAAAAATGTCAAATGAAAGGTGGTGGAAGTGGTAGAAGTGACAGAGCGAGTCTGTCTCTCCAGAAGGCCTGTGTTTGAGGAAGCAGCTTTGCGAAGCCCTGCAGAACTGCAGGAGGGCGAGAGAGTGTGTGAGAGTGTACGAAACAACACGCGCACACACACACGCGCACACACACAGCTGAATTGTCAGGTGGTGACGGCTCTCTCACAAACAGCTACCTAATGACTCGATTTATTCAAATGCCTCCCAGTTCCTCCTAATGGCACCTTCCAGCTGCATCTCAACTCGCTAAGGGCCCCACTCGCTCACTCTCTGTTTCTCTCTCTCTATATTTCTTCCCTTCTCTCACACTCTGTCCGTCCTCACTTACTTTCCTCCAGCATGACCGAATGTGTCATTTAAGGGCCCAAGCCGCATGGAGAGAGCGTCTTACGTCTGGGCTCTGTACCCGAGGGGACACGTGTGTGTGTTACTGAAGCATCTGATCAGCTTCTGGTACACCTGCCAGAGAGGCAGCCAAAAGAGGCTGAGATTTTTGCCTAACGAACACACACCCTGCTCCTCCGCCTGACAGCAGCCAGCGCTGGCCCACGGAACTGGAAGAGCAGGAAGTGTGTGCAGAATGCGTCAAGTGTGAGCAAGGCCATATTAACCCAGAGTGTTTTAAGGATTGCTGGCCAGGAACCAGGGCAACCAAAGAGCATCTAACCCAGTTTTATTGAATTTTCCTCCCCAATTGTAGAATTTTCCTTCCCAATCTGTAGCCAATTATGCAATCCACTCGTTAGTGGGCTCTCCTTAGTACATGTAATGCTTCCAACACTGGGGTGGGGGGGGGGTGGGGACTGAAGCATGCCTCCTTCAACGCATGGACAACCAGACACCGCCTCTTTTTGAACTGCTGCTGATGCAACGTCACCGGGCAACCAACGCACTCAGAGGAAAGTGCCGGATACCCAGCACTGGAGAGAAAGAGCCGTCTACACACCTGGAGACAGCAAGGCCAATTGTGCTCTCTCAGGCTCCGGCTGCCGATCACAGCAAATCACGGGTCACAGGGGCAGTGCCTGGAGCCCCAATAGATTATTAAAGTATGAGTATTTCATTTTAAATGTCACTTGTCCTATTGCAAACCTGGCCAGTGTGCCCCCAAGAGGGTAAAAATTCATTTCTGCTGTTTCTGTAACTCTGAATTCATTGATGATGAAATTTGAAAAATGAGGATTTTCCCCACTTTTACATAGTGATGGGTGCCAAACTTGTACAATGTACAAAAAGCAGAGAACTCTCAGACTGGCTCTGTTCTCCCATTCTTTTTCCTCACTAAGCCCCGCCTTCATGTGCTTGTTATCCTCTGCGCAACGTGCAGTTTTCAAATGAAAAAGCAGGAGACCCGCAGATATTCAGATATTCAAAAATAAAAATAGCTGCACAGAAAACATAGAAAAGACATTTTTACTGTAATGATGTTTGACTGTTTCATTTAGGTGACACAATATAACAAACAGCTATCAAATTCAAATCATGTCAAAAAGTAAAAAACAGCAAAAACAGAGATACACTGTTTTTGTGGGACATTGAGGAAATGTTAAACAGCCTTATTGATGCCCCCTCGGTACCTTCATAGGTGCGTGGCATTAGACCCTAAGAATGCCGTTATATGGCTCCATGTGTGAGAGGCACACAGACAGTGTGTGAGCTGTCTGCCGCTGCTGCAGCACTCACCTTCCGCAGGGCATGAACTGTTCAGTTGTGACTATTTGCTCTGTGATTCTATCGTGCAGATGTGGGCGAAAGCAAATATTGAACATATCGGAGTTCATTAGGAGGGAGTTCAGAACTGGAGGATTTCTGAAACGGACATGATCAAACTGACAGGCTCTTGTTCAGTACAATGCACTTAATGTATCTAATTCAAATGTTTAAAGTCTTTTCAATATTCATATAAAACATACTACATTAACACAGTTTGGTCTTATGCATATGGAAATGATGTGCTCGTTTGGATCAAATCACTTTAATGCATCACTTTTTTTTCATTGTGGCAAAGCAGCCCCAGAGTGCAGTGTTTTAGATCTGTAGATTTCTGACACAAGATAATCTAATTCCACATAATCCCTGAGCAAATATGACTCCGGTTAATCTCTGCTTCAATATTTGCCATCAGTTTTTAATTATCACATTAAACACAGAGGGTGTGAGCGCGGTGTGAAGTGATGTTAATCTGCAGACTCATTTCGTGCGTGGCGCTATGTACACTGGACTGACATTTTGGCAGAGAGGGGTCAGAGGAACACTTTTGGGGCGACCAAACTCTTCATACCGAACAAAAGAGGAGAGGAGAGTTCATCATCTCTTCCTACAGGCTGAATCTGGGGCCTAATTCAAATGAACATAGGTATTATTGTACCTGTGCAGGTCATGCTCTGGTGTAGGGAAGAGCAGTCAGCTGTAGAAGTCTTGCAGCTCTATTTTTGTTTTATCTGTCTATTTCTGTATGTATGTATTTATTTATTACACTCAGACCTACTGGCATATGCTCCAAACCTCACAAACATTGAGTAGCCTAGATTTGGAACAATGCAGAAGAAAAAAAAATATCCCTGCCTTTGTTGTCTTACAATTACTATTGTGTATTTTATAACATAATGAGTTTCAACAGTGCAGTTAATGGTATTACTGGCAGCCGACCAGGATTGGCTTGTAAATAAGCCTAATGGCACTTTTTAATAAATTACTTCCCATCAACACAACTATATTTTAATCTCTCTTATGAAAAAGTGACAGCACGACAATACCAGAGTTATGATGTTATAGATTAGTCATCATCATTACTCATATGTCTGTTTTTTTCTCCCTCTCTTGATTTGTGGAATGGGATTGCTTATGCGCCATCTGAGAAATGTTGGCGGGATACCGTGGTCTTAAAAATGCTGAGCTGTGTGAACTCCCTTTGGTAAACAAGAACCATGCATATGTATATCGTCACTATCACAGAAAAACCCTGTATCTCCAAAACAACATCTTTACAGGAGGACGGAAAAAAACTTTTAAGCCTTTAATAAAAGTCAATGTAATTTGTTTTCTGGCTTCATTCCAGGTCATTTTAGAGCATTTCATTGGTCCATTTGTCATGAAACTTCATGACACACTACCTGATTCACGTCAGAAAGTCAAAAACAGCAAAAATGGAGATACAAGATTTTTGCTCGACAGTGAGTATAGAACTCTTCTACACAGTGATCCAAATGTGCAAGATTGCTCCTTCTGCACATACAGCTACATTCCACTGACACCAGTTTCCCCATTCCTCTCTATGTTTGCCCAGTCCGGCCCCCTCTCTTTTTTTCCACTCTTGTGGCCTGGGTCACTTTCCTGTGGCAATCAAGTGAGGCCATTTTTACTTTCTTCTTGCTGTTTTAAACACATTTTCACACCTCCACGTTTCCTTGTGATCTTAGTGTCTTGCTCAGGATACTTTGTCGGTCTGCAACAAACACCCCAATCTAATTTTGCTAAAGAGCCTGTTTTTACCTAAAAGGTACAGCTGTTCATTAACGGACAATGCTAAAGTGCAGAAAAGGCGATATAGCAAACTTTTCCATTTACAGTCTCCCCAAAAAATATCCTATATGAATGTGCTGTGTTCACTTTTGCCCTTGACTTGTGAATTGTAAAGCCTGTGTGACAGGGGAGGGCTCTTTTTTAATGACTTGGCATGCAGTCTAACATTGATATCGACTTCTGTCTAATGGCACTTCAGCAAAATTTCATGGTGTGAAAACTCTGCATTTTTTGAAGATGTGTTAACGTATGGCGTGGCTAAATTTAGCTGCATGCAAGCATTTCATAGCAGAAGGTTCAGTTTCATCTCTCTCTCTCTCTCTCTCTCTGTCTCTCTCTCTCTCTCTCTCTCTCTCTCTCCCTTTTTCTCTCTCTCAGAATAATAAAGGTGACCTGATGGGTTTGATTTCAGTGGATTGATTGAAGCTAAGTGAGTGAAGCAGAGAGGTCAGTCTCCTCTGGAATACACTATTTCTCTGGACAGTTTAGCACTGTAAAAAAAAAAAGAGTTGCCTCGATTCGTTTCCACATCAACACAGTAAACCGACAAAATTTTATTCTAGTGGAAACGATGAACACACACACACACAGTCTCAGCCGACCTCACAATGCCTGAAAACGTCTGTTTACTGCAGTTCTCTGTAAAGCTCTTGCCAAGTTTCTAAAAACTAAAAAAAAGTACTACAGAGACGTGCAAACTGATGATGACAGACTGTTCTGCTGATGAATACAAGTCCTCATCTTTTCACACCCTTTAAGATAAGATTCATCAAGTACGGGTCTGTTTTAAAGGGCAGCTCAGAAGAGCGCTATTCTTTCAGAGGTGACAAGAGAGAGCTCACATTTATCAGTACATACACACACACACTCACCACGCAGCACTCTGTCACTCTGAGAGACCTTCTCTACACTTCTCTACACAATATCCACACACCTCAGTATCTGTGTATGTGTGTGAGTGTGTGTGTGCAATGACAAATTACATGCTGTGGAAGAAACAGAAAGCTGATAACTGCCTCTGAACTTTAAAGGTGAAATTCTTTAATTGATGCGAACTTTGAAACTTTTGGTTGTGAATGTCTTGTTGAATTGATTTGGCCTATTGAAGCCAGCCTTCAGGCCTTCTGAAGACATTATGAAGCCAGACATGAGAAACGAACTGTAAACGAACTGTTTTTGTTTTGTTTTTTTTTATAAGCTTTTATAATAAGCTTTAATATATCTAAGGTTTTATTTTCATTCACTAAATAATACTAACAATATATTTAAAAATCATGCAAAATATTGAGTTACAAGGTTTTGATGCGACAGCAATGATACGTGTGTGTGTGTGTATATGATATATTCAGTGCACAACTGGACTGAATTCAATTTATTATACTGGGTTGACGATTTTAAACAGAGTGCAAATCTGAGTGCTGTAAATTGATGACTGTACTGTTGCATTACCAACTAACGAAAGACTAGAGACGGGGCAGTAAGAAAAAAAGCACTGTCATGCCTGTCACATTTTCGTTATTATGACATTATGATGTTCTGATTTTTCAATGCACTGTCATGCCCCTAGTACGAGTGAGTAACCAGTACATGCGGATAAAAAGTGCGTGTGTGTTTCACTCGGTGTGCCTGGTAACTGTCGCCTGTGTGCCACTGCGCTGTGTGTTTTCCTAAGCTGAGTGTGTCCCGTGAGTGATTCTCACTGCTGTGCTGAAGTCTAATTCCTCAGAGTGTGTGAGGCAGTGCGGCAGTTTAGCATACACTGCTTCTACACTTTATCACCAATAACCCCACACTTTACTCAGTTTGTTTACTGTCCCTAGAGATCTGTGTGGATATGTGGCTGTGTGTCTTTTGCTCTCACTCTCTCCCGCTCTCTCTCTCTCTTTCTGTGTGTAAATATGACAGTCTCACACATACACACACGCACCAGAACAGGGGCCATTAGCAGAACACTACAGTGAGAGGATCTACAGTTTATAGTTTAGTTTTTGGAATAAATTGTGAAAGAACCAGTGCAGTGGTGTCATAAGCAGAGGCCAGCAGATTGCCCCACAACATTACTGTCTCTCTCTCTCTTTTTTTTTTTCCTGGTCGTACATGAATGCACAGCAACAGTGTGAAATCGGCAGGGCTGGCTGTCTTCTTCTCACTGATCTCAGGCCAGGCGACATTCAGCAGTGTTCATGCTCAGACTGAGGAACATGGTTCAGTCGTGTCTGATTTTACCGCTGATTAACTACATGAAGTAAATCATTAATGAAAGCATGGGCACAAAAAAGAGTGACGCTGAATGAAGGGGCCTTAGATTGTCACTGTAGGGGTCACTGCGTATGGGTTGTTGCATGGGAATGTGTTATGAAATGAAGTGTGGCATAAACAGACAGGGTCAAGTAATAATAGGCCTCTATTGAAAAGAAATCCGGAAATGGTTTTATTTATTATTATTATTATTTATTATTATTATTATTTATATGCTGATGTTTTACATTTATATACTTTATTCTGCACTATGTTTTACTGATCTATTGATGATTGAAGAGTGTAAAAATGTCAATGGTATCATGCAAAATGTCATGATGAATAGACAAAGAAACTCTTTAAAATGACTCCTTAAAACTCCTTCAAATACAAGCATTACAAGGCAAACGTGATTATTTTGTGTCTGTGTTTACGGTTTCAGTGTTTATCTCAAAGTGTGTGTCCTGTAGAGGAAGGTGTTGATAAAGGAGGTGTTAATGGCGGCTGTAGTTTACCGCTGAGAAATACATGCATATCTGGAGGCTTAATTACAAGTGCTGGGTATCACTGTGCCATTAATTAAATCATCTTCAGTAATTAGCGTGTGCTTGAAGACCCTGCATAATGCGAGTCATGGGCAGCAGTGTGCCCGTGACCCCGGCTGGCCCCTGGTGCTTTTAATTGTGGCAAGGCCCATTAGAATGCAGTGTGTGTGTGTGTGTGTGTGTGTAGGACCCATCAGGATGCGTTCGGTCTGGGGGGTTGGAGTATGAGGTGAGAGAGAGGCTTATTTACATAAGTAGGCTTTATAAATGAGAAGTAATGCGCCTGATGAAGCAGCGCAGTCTCTGCTCTGTGTTTATAACGCTCTGCTTACAAGCCTGAGGAGGCACAGGAGCACTGTGGGAAACTGAGCTGCAGAACAACACAGAACACACACACTCTTTTTGAAAACAGCTGAAATATGCCCCCAAACTGTTGACAGGCAGTGTAGGAGATACAGTAATATCAGTAGCTTTGAGATGCTGTTAATAATAATAATAAATTATGAAGATCGAACCATCAGAGACAGTTGTTGAAGGTTGTGTGACCTCAGTAAACAGTCTCCTCGTTAAGATCTATTTCTAAAGCCTCTATGATTCTAGCTCAGAGAACACGCCTAAATAGGTCCACTGCAGACACTGATGCAGGAGTGGCTTTCAGGTGAGATAAACCCTGAACCCCTGAAGGCCCTGAGCTCTTCCTCACATCATCTGACTCAAGAGATCTCAGATCAGCACACTGATCCACAGTCCCTTACTCCAGTGTGTTTGGAGAGCAGTGGGGCAGGGGGGGATTTGAGCAGGCTTTGAGAGCAGTGGGTTAAAGCCAAGCCTGATCAGCATGTACAGCTCTAATGATGAACCACAACACAGCACACATACTCACACACACAGAGAGAGGGAGAGAGAGAGAGAGAGAGAGAGAGTGAGAGAGAGAGAGTGAGAGAGAGAAAGAGAGTGAGAGAGTGAATGAGTGCTTTCCCAAGCTATCTTGTTGGTCAACAGACACACAGAAAGAAAGAAGTGAAAAGAAACAGAAAAGCAGAAGATAAGAGAAAGAGAAAGAACAATAAAAAAAGAAAAAAGAAAGACAGAAAAGAAAAAAAGAAAAATGAAAGAAAGAAAATAGAAAGAAAAAAATGAAAGAAAAAGGGAAGAATGAAGAAGAAAAGAAAGAAGAGAAAAGAAGAAAGAAGGAAGGGTGGAAGGCAAAAGAAAAGAAAAAGAAATAAGGAAAGAAATAAAAAGGAAAGAGGAAAGGAATAAGGGGAAAAGGGACAAAAAAAGAAGGGAGGGTAGAAAAAAAGGAAAAATAGAAAGACGGGAAGGAAGAAAGAAAGAAGAAAAGAAAGAAGGAAAGAAAGAAGGGGAAAAGGTACAAAAGAAAGAAGGGATGGAATAAAGGAAGAAAAAAAATAGAACAGACAGAAAAATGAAAGCCAAATAGAAAGATGAAAGATTACTCTCTAACACTCTATTTGAGTAAAAGTACACACACACACACACTCTGTTTCTACATTGTGTATGTGTGTGTGAGAACACTGTATAAAATCATGCTGATATCAGCAGTAGTGTAAGTTAAGGGCTGCACCTGCTCCACACAGAGGGACAGGAAAGAGAGAGAATGGGAGAACGAGAAAATGCCTAAACAAGTGAGCAAGAGCACCACACTGACGGAGAGATGATCATCACTCCGACCTGGGATAACCGATTCCCGTTTTATCATTCCGTGACATTCCGTGACATTTAAAAAGCCATTAACGCTGCTCACCACTTCTGAGTCCCATCATCATGCAAAGAGACATGGACACAGCCCTGCGTCTGATACAGATAACACAATAATGTGCACGCCACTGTCAGCTGGCTTAACTGATTATACTGAGATCACACACACACACACTCTCCAGCTCTTGTCCCAAATGAGGGAGTTCTGACTGCACCAATGAAAAAGCACTGCAGCTCTGTCCTAACATAAAGAACGTGTTCAATCAACACATATCAATATTTTTTATGTTGTTCCAATCAAAACCAAAACTTTCTGGATCTCCAAAATGAATAATGAAGCATTATTTACTTTAATGTTTAACATAATGAGATTTCATTCCAAGTAATTCTGAACAATTTCTATATATTTATCATGAGGCGTTTACAGAATATACAGGGCAGTTGGTCACAAGGTTGAAAAAAAGGAAAAGAATGTGTCAATAATAAAAAAGGTGAAAAAACATATGGTTAGTATTTAATACTTAGTAATTACTGCAAACCACCAAAGAAGGAGATACACTAACTTAGAAGGCCCACTATAAATGTCTTTAACAGCTGTTTAGTTACACATGAACACTTCATGTAGTAACAGTGTAATTACTAGTAATGTACATTTTACAGCTGTATTACAGTAGTACAGTACACACATATGCCATGCAATTATACAGCAGCTGTAACAAGAGAAGTGTCCGCGTCAGTGGCGTGCACATAAGAGAGAACATGCTGTGACATTTTGAGATGTACTGATATGGGAATTGTGGGCTAATGCCGATATCGAGTGTTTTCCAAGTGCATACCTGCTGATGTCATTCATCAAATGTAGCAATTGAGACTAAATCTACCTGGATTATTATTACAGATAAATCTAACATATATTTCTGCAGGGAGAGAAGTGCAGTAACATGAATACAGTGCAGATATTTTAGTACAGTAGCTCAGCGCCACCTGAATATTCTGAATATTCTGTACAGTAAATACATCATCAAATAATTCTGCACCATCAAATAAAAATCTGCTATTAGTGACATCCAATATCATCAGGCATCCCTACTGTTAATTCGGACTGGTTTCTAAAACAGAGTAAAATACACTTATTCTCCTTTCCTCTCTCTCTCTCTCTCTCTCTCTCTCTCTCTCTCTCTCTCTCTCTCTCGCTCTCTCTCGCTCTCTCTTTGTCTGTCTGTCTCTCTCTCTTTTTCTCTCCCTCCTCAATAGCCCTACACTGCTGTTTCGGGGTGTACTCCCTTTTTTTGCTGCTGAGGTTCTTTGCTGCTGTCTATTGCCACTGTCACACAAAAGTCTTGTATCTTTAAAATGGCAACTTTACAGAAGAAGGTAAAAATCTTCTTAATTTTTAATGTAAAAAGATTTGATTCCAAGCCATTTTGGATCATTTTTATTGGTCCATTGTGTATAAAATGTTCAGATTAACTGCCGGATTCACATTTTCAGAAAAATAGCAAAAATGAAGATACAAGGTTTTTGTATGACAGCTATGATATGCTCTCTGTGTGAGATGTTGCCTTTTCCTGTGAGATGTTGCTGTGTGAGACGGGCAATTGTGGGCAGTTCTGATGCAACAAAGCAAGCAGTGCTGTATTGTTTGACCTAGTCCCAGTTGTAACAATAAAATACCACACATGTATGTCACTTCCTGTTCCAGCTTCAATAATAAAGAGATAGAATCTACATCAGGGCTGCTTAACCCTGAGAACTTAGTCTTACTGGGTCATGCCTGAGAAAACAAGTCCATGACTAAGTAACCTAATTTGAAGACTTTTATTAGACATTATTACACTTGTATTTGATTAAACCCTTTAAAGCTGCATTATGGAACATTTATGGCAATATGGTCTTTCTTGCTCCTGGGCTCCCCCTACAGTTGGGAAGTGTAATTCACAATTTGAGACACTCCAAGGGATACGCATTTCTGGACAAGTTGAGAGACACTGTTACTGAAAATAAAAAAGCTTGTGGACTGACATGATAGAGTAATATTACAGGATTCTCCGATGTTGTCCTCCCCTCTTCACCAAAGTTACAGTTAGTGCAGTTAACAGGTTGATGAGCCTGGGGAAGCAGTGACAGCAGTGCTATTTTCCTTATCACAGGTCAGTGGAGCATCACAACGATTTTAAAGTTTTATTTTACAATTTTATTGTACAAATGCTACATACTGTTGCTTTAAACCCCAATAAACACTACATAGGCCTAAATTTTAATTCCTCACTCTCATAACCCCTAAGTATCTAATAACCTCACAGTACTCATAATTCAAAAGATGAATAACTTAATAACCAGCTTAGCATGTAGGAGGGTTGTATTATGCTGAGCATGATAAAGGTGCAAACACAAGCACTGTGAAGTTTCCTTTCAGTGTTTGCAAAGGAAGCCCCCCTTTGCACCTGACTGTCAGTGTGGAGTCTTTGGGTCTGGCTAATCTGAGTGCTGAATGACAGATCGCACTGATAGTATCTCAACACTGGCTTTTAATGAACAGAGATCAATCAGGGCGCTCTGTGGCGTTATGACACGGCCATTAGCTTCCTCTCATGTAGCCATTCATTAGGCCCCATGGAAAGGGGTCACCCAGCAGAGAAGGGAGGGAGCAGCAGATGAGAGGAAAGGTGGAACCCTTCAGTCACAGGTGAAGACGGGTTGGTAATAACGGAAAGAAATGACAACAGGAGGTGCAGATTACTGGTACAGATGAGTTCAGGGGAAAATGATGTGCTTGACTGGTGAATCACTTACGCTGGTCTTCAGAAAATGATTCAAATCGAAAGTGATTCAGATCTTTTGGATGCTGTTGCTGCATTTATCAAGACAAAGTTCAAAAAAAGAGCAATGCAATGGGAAAAAGGTTCGCAGTTGAGATGATGGAAGGTGAAGGCATTGGCATTTTCACATTACGACGTTTTACACGCATTCTCAGAGCAGAGGCTTAAAAGGCACGTAATGTGTGACGTCTTCATGTTACCCATGTTACTTCTACAAGGTATTCATACAACATACAGAACACACTGTAGTTGTTAAAAGTTGCATAATTAAGTCAATAAGATGTAAACAAAGTCGCTAAAAGTTGTTTGAAGTGAAATGCTCTGTTACTGAGACACACAGTTAGACGTGTTTACAGTGATTTAACAAAAGCATATGAACTATATTACCAAAGGTTATTATACAAATTAGCTACAACTATGATGCCGGATACCTGATAGACTGTTTTACAAGAGAGTTGAGATAAAGTTTAAACAGATTGTTCATTCAGAAGTCATGGTGAAGAGGTAAGTGCAAGCCTTTATGAGATTAAACAGTCCCCAAAATAACCGTTTTCGCAACCCTACCTATAAAAAGACAGAATACATGTGTAGGTTCACTGGTGTGTTTGGGTAGTAAACTAAATGACTACATTTGAGTTGTGGACATCAGGACCCCTGACTCCTATCACCACAACTGTAAAGAAATCAGTCTATACATTTCTTAACAACAAACCACGTCACATCAAATCACTCTAAATGACATTGTCTACAATTACGCAGCTGCAGGTTACAGTAAAGCCTGTCTATTACCTTAAAACTTCATTCTCTTTCTCTCTCTCTCTCTTTCTCACTCTCTCTCTCTCTCTCTCTCTCTCTCTCTCTCTCTCTCTCTTTCTCTCTCTCTCTCTCTCACACACACACACACACACACACAGGGGTGGTGCAGTACCTTAGCTGGCCACTGCCGTGCCCTAACACAGCGTTGGACCTCTGTTTCTTCACACACACACACATACATACACAGAGAGACACAGAGGCACAGCGCTGTGTGAAATATAGTACATTCTCTGCGCTGACAGATGGACATCGATGGCTATTGTATAGGATTAACTACACACAGCAATTACATACACTAGCTCTTTCACATGCATGCGTCCACCGTAAACAATGACTATTTATAGCTACTAAGCACATTAATTTATGGGCCATTATTGTTTACTGTACAATTCATACACACACAGAGGCGGCCGTGCGCTATACTGTACAGCCAGGCGCAGGCGAGATAATTAATGCGGTTATTGATATAATTAAAGTCTCATTTCCAGAATAAATCGGTCTCATTCTAAAAGAGTTAAGTGTCTGCGTTTGTGATAAACAAATTACACGAGTGCGTAATTAACTTCCGTTCGCTCTGTTAAATGACCCTGGGTTCAGTCGCAGTGTTTCACAGCCCTGCTGCGAGTCAGACACAAGCGCATGGAGTGATAACGAACACAAAAACACCAGCGTGCGCGGGAGACAAAAGGCCGGAGACGACAGTGAGAGCAGGGGGTTTTATCTAAAGCATGGGCACTGCTGGATTTTCCTTCTCTGAGCCGTCAGCGCAGCTAAAGCGTAGATATCTAAAGCTCAGATACTCTCGCACACAGATCAGAGCCTACATGTCTGTCTGTGCGTGTGTCTGTGTATGTGTGTGTAAGTGTGTGTGTGTGTGCATGTGTTGACTATCATCTTTATTATTTTAGCTGAACCCATCCTAACTTTTAAAACACTCACTGCGCAGCTCTGATACCCACACCCAAGCGTTTAGTTGCTTATTTCTGCCTTAAATCCATCCGTCAACTTTCACAGCAAAACACAATCGTCCAACTAAGGGATGAATCCTGACATTTAAATGAAAATGGAAAGTGGGTTGATATCGGACTGAACTACTGAATCCTTCGAGAGTATAATCACACTCTTCGTGAAAGTTTCCACTTCTTTAGAAGAGTGTGGAAGTCAGCCTAGGAATGTGTGCTAGATGCTGGATTCAGGGAAAAAGAGAAAAGATCACGGAATTACGACAGTGACTGTGAATTGCCACCATGCCCGTGTACTTTCCACGGGCCAGTAAAGAATGCACACACAAATGATCAAGAATATCAGCTCTCACCTCACTCTCATAACTTCAGTACTGTCATAATTTATAAATAATAATCAGCTGCATAAGCCCTAAAATTAAGCCCTGAGGGACTCCACAAAACATGTTAAACTTGGGTTTATTATTATAACTTAATAATTAAGGCCCACTTGTTAAGGAGGTTAAAGGAAAAAGGTAAAAACGTAAAAAAAAAAAAAAGTTAATTACATCTATTAAAACAACAAAAAAAGTCTCTCAAAGATTTGCATAAAAAATGAATAGAATGAATAGACATTGTATGTGATTCTATTCTGCATCTTCCTAATTCTGCACCTCCTTTGAGCAGCGAGTGGATGTCATTAATAGAAAGCACTGTATTAAAGGGCATTAATATATTTTGCATGCTTTTATTTAGAGCAGATCAGTTACACTAATATTATGCTAATATTAATACATTGTGCATATATGCAATATTAGAATATTAATAAAGAACCATTTCATGACCTTTTAGGCCAGAAGTGAAACAGTCACTGATACTCCTGACCTTCAGTTCAGTAAATGTGTGTATGTGTGTGTGTGTGTGTGGGTGCATTATGTGTTTGCACTTCTGTCATGCCCTTTCTAGACTAATGAAGAGAGATAACAAAATAACCTGTGTGTGTCTGACCATCCCCAGACCCACTTCTACATGAGCTCACAGAATGTGTGTGTGTGTGTGATTGAGCTCATTTACAAGCCCTTGTCCCTTCTTTAACTGCTTGCTGCCCTCATGTGCTGTCACAGTGTGTTCAGTATGGACACATCTCCCTTATTTACTTGTGTTATGCACACAGGCCAGGGCAAAGAACCGAGGACAGTCCGTCTCTCAGATACTCACCTCTGAACCTTTTTTTTTTTTTTTTCTTTTCTTTAATTTTATATGTATTTTTACATAGTTTAAAAACCACAATTAATATTGCATTAACATTTTGGTAACATAACAGTAAAATGACTCTAATTACAATAACATGCATATAAATGAAAACCTTTTATTAAAAAGAGACCATTACAGAGATACAAGGGTTTGTAACGGCAGCAACCGCGTCCAAAGACACACACACACACACACACACACGCATAGAGAGAGCACAGAGAGAGCTAGCTGTAGAGACAGTAGCAGTAGTGCAGGACTTCTCTTCAGTGTACTCTCAGCAGAGATCGATGGCTGGGCCTGATAGCTCTGCTAATACGAGGAAACAGCACGGTAACACTATACAACCATCGGAAACACACACACACGTGCACAGACACACAGAAAAAGAGAGAGAGAGAGAGAGAGAGAGAGAGAGAGAACGAGAGAGCAAGAGGCAGAGGTAAACAGCGAGAAGGAAGGAGAGAGACAGACTGAAAGAGAGATACAGAGAAAAACAGAAAGCGAGAGAGCGAGAGAGTCCAGCTGACTGGGCTCAGTAGGGTTGCCGTCAGATCACTGAGAGAAAGCTGATAAAATATTAAGCGGTACATGATCTCTCCAATGACTTCTCTTAAATAATACACAGGGACAGAGCGACCCACTCACACACAGCACCTGTAAGCTGCTGTCACTCTCTCAGCTCCTCTCTCTCCCTCTCTTCCCTTTTTCTTGGCGTGTATATCTGTCTTTTTCTCGCTCCCCTTCCTCATTTATCATATTCCATAAGTGCAGTGGTACAAAATACCCCTCTATAGCTTGCTTCAAATTCAAATGCTTGATTATCCAAGCGCATAGCAGTGTGTGTGTGTGTGTGTGTGTGGTTTTAACAACACAGAGTCTACCAGCATTTTAACTCACACAGGCCTGAGAGTTCTGCCTCCTGATGCTGGGCGACAATGCTGTTTCAGACCACAGTCTGCAGATGTGAAACACACTCGTGACACAGAATACACACACATATATCTTCAGAGGTTTAGGAACACCCACACTACCATTCAAAAGTCACTGGGTCATATTTACAAATGTTTAGGTGCAACGCATCACTTACTCACATGCTTACACTTAGCGTTTTATAATTTGATAATTATTTTATAATTGAATTAACTAGATTTTTGGCCTTGCAGTTTGAGAGCTGCCCTGAGCTGCTCTTCTTACCAAAATGGTCACACTGATGACCACGTAGCTGAATGTTGTCTCCAACAAACTCCAACAGATTAGTGAACAGCATTTAGGCCACCATTGAAAATCAAACCTACAAAGTTTTGGTGTAAATCAAGGTGCCCCAAATCTTTTGACAGTCAGTATGCACACACAAACTTTACACACACACACACACACACACACACACACACACACACACACACACAGTGTAGAACCTTAGCTTGGCACATAGGTATTTTATTATCTTTCAGAAAAGTTCCTGCAAGATTAGGATCTAGTGCACAGAGGGAAGGAGATCGTCGCTGAGGTTTTTATGAATTGTGCAATCCTTGTGCACACACTCGATAAGACTCACCTACTCACACATGCACAAATACACACACAGTGTCTAAACGGAAACGGTAGCCTCCCCGACCTCATATCGGAACAATTAGAGCACCTGCTTGACACACATCAGAAACAAGCTGACAGAGAGAAAAGACAATAATGAAGTAGAGAGAGGGAGAGAGAGGGAGAGAGAGAGGCTTCACTACATTTACAGAAGAGGACTTTAACAGTGTCTTTGTATGGAGAAGACGGTAATGTGAGACTCATGGACGAGCTCTGTATAGAAAAGTGAAAAAAAGCATTCAGTCTATTCATCAGCTTCAGTTATTTCATTCATTTATTACAGCAGCGCCACAACTTGGAAACAACGACAATATACAATTAGTAAATTAAAAAGGTCTTTGCAGATCAGCAGCATTTGAACAGCAGAGTGTAAGAATACGGCTGTATATGGTGTGGATGTAGGTAGTGCTGGGCAATACTGATCAAATGCAATATTCCAAACACGCACACACAATTTATATATATATATATATATATATATATATATATATATATATATATATATATATATATATATATATATATATACTTAATACTATTACATTTTTTTGAGTACCTAGTACTAGTGTTTAAAAAAAGAAAAAGAAAAAGGCCCCATTTTATATAAAGTGTCTCTACTAACTGTGTAGTTACACATTAATAATCCATGTAATAACAATGTAACTACTGGTGTTGTATTCACTGTTAGAGCTGTATTACACCAGCACAAGTTCTGTAATTTCACATGTGTATCTTAATCTACAGCTATAAAAGAAACAGCAGCAGTTCATACAAATACAATTACCTCCATCTTATTACACATTTATAACAAAACAAGAGAGAATACCACTGCTGTCCAAAGAAAAACATGTATCTCCCTTTTTGTCAATTTTTAAAGCTTTCCTCACCATTTGAACCCTGTAGCTGTGTAAATAATATAATATAAATTTTCTTAATTGTTTTGCTTCTCCTGTAAATTTTGGAGATCATCACGTTTTTCATTGGACAGCGACAATATATTGTTACTGCTATAGAGATACACTTGTGTAATAACAGGAGTCGTAATATAAGCATATAAGCTGCACTACTGTTTTCCATCTGTAACAGTGAAACCATCATCAGTACTTATATTAATATTGCCTACTTATTAAAGTGTAACTACACATTTAATAGAGTTACCTTATATTATGTGGGTACTGTTAATGTAAAACCACATCTCTATAAATAAACCCTCTACAACCTCTGAGGCTTCATGTGTTTTAAACTGTTCACACAAATTAATCTGGAGACCCCAGCTAATGACATACATCTCAGTTGTGCTATCTAATGATAGCACTAAAACTACAAATCAACAAAGTATTGATGATATTTTGCCCAGCACTGTGCTGTATGCGTGTACGTGTGGCAGATAGAAACAGTGCGGTTGGAGAAGGTGTGATGGAGAAAACTATTGTTTGGTGAGCAAACAGCACAATTTATTGTTCCACTTAAGAGACGAGCCTCATATCCTCTCCCCTGAAAGGAAAAAAGGAGCTAAAGTGCCGACACAGGCTTTCTAAATCTCAACCTCAGACAATATAACAACCGCAAGACGCTGCGTCTCAGCCACATGTGCACACTAAAAGCACAGAGCTGCTCTTACACACACACACACACACCTTAACCTACATTTCTGTGGAAAGGAGAGCAGGTGTCACTTTCTCAAAGCTGCTAATTCCATTCTCTTTTTCTCTTATTTCTTAGTGACTTCATGTGTAACTGCGTTATTCCTAGAGTCAACAGAGATTGATAGTTGTGTCTACTGTGAAGGCTCTGGGCCGTGGAGCTGTCGGGCACAGTGTGGTGAGTGGTGTCATAACTGAGTGAAAGACTTCACCTTTGCCGACCTTTAGAGTCAAAATGCACGTCATAAACACTGACCCTCCTGCCCTCTGCTCTCTCTGACTTCGGACACTTGTCGGTGTGACAGGCGCTAGAGAGCTGGACCCGAGCTGACGTGGTGCTGACAGCGTCTCCCAGACCAGCGGGAACACACAAAACACATCACAACAACAGCAGAGAGGACAGCCTTTAATAAGAGGAGATTCACATTGGAGTGAAGAAAACTTAAAAAAAGGCAAAGATGGAGATACATGGTTTTCACTGGACAGCAGTGATATGTTTTGTATTGAAAAATATATATTGCAGCACAGTTTTTTATAATATCATGCAGCCCTAATAACCATATACCTTCCGAAAAACCTTCCGATATATGCTTCATGAAATTCTAATGCAATATATAAATGTCGCAGTCTATTTGAGTTCTGTTACTGAGCATGTGCAAATCTTCATGACCACAATCTACCCATCTTCTAAAGGCTACATCCAGCTTGATGATACACCATCTCACAACATCATTTCAAACTGGTTTCATGAACATGACAATGTGTTCAGTGTTCTTTGGTGGACTTCCCAGTCACCTGAGCTGAATCCAATAGAACCCCTTTGGGATCTAGTAGAACACTGCAAGAATGTTTCCAACATCTTGTGGAATCCATGCCACGAGTAACTGAGGCTGTTCTGAGAGCAAAGGGAAGCCCGGCCCAGTATTAGTACAGTGTTGCTAATAAAGTCCTCAGTCAGTGTACACGACCAGTAAATTAGCAATGATCCACAGTTTCGATCAGTTGCGATCATCTCTGTCCATATCCCCTGAATAGGACACCAGTCCATCATAGGGTACCCCACAAACCCATTCAGGCATACACTTAAAGGGCCATTTAGCATCGCCAATGTGTTCTTGGAAGTAAAGTAATTGACTTCATTTACTACAAAATTATTAATTAAATATGTATTAGGGGTGTGCTTTTGTGAAAGGTGAATTAACCCTTAGGTTTTATTTATAATGTTCTTCCCTTATGTTTTTTTTTTGTCAGGTATGTGCAGGTAAAGTAACATTTCTGGTGAGTATATGAACCATATTTCAGTGACAGGTATTCACACATGATTCAATATCATGGGTTCATTAGGCTTAGAGAATGTGTGTTTTTATGTTTACAGCGTAACTGACTGATCTTTATTAAGCCAAGACTTTGTAAGCAAGGATCTGCTGCTCTTTGTTTTTATGAGCATATTCATAAAGATGAAAACGGATCCTAAATCAGCCCTCTCACTGTAAGCGGTTAAATATGATAAATATTCTGCAGTTTACTGGTTCACCAAAGAAAGAAAGAAAGAAATAAAAAGCAACTGGGAGAGAAAAAAAGTCCTGCAGTTTGAGAAAAGCACAGATTACATAATTATTGCAAACAGGGAGCTTTAAAGCCTATTAAAAACAAACACATACATAAAAATATAGATGCTATTAAAAAACATAGCTTTTATGAACATGACAAATTTACCTAAGAAAAAAAAGGAAGTGTAAGGCCTGCAAAAATTACCCAAGCCTGATACTAGATACTTTCCCCCCACCAATCTAGAGAAGAGCAGAAGCAGTAAATCCATAAGTGAAACAGAAATAGGCTGTTGAAATAGGCTACAGCGGGAGGTTTATTTCCCTCCCTTGCATTTTCCTGATAAGAAACACAATTCTTACAGGAACACAGATGCATATCAAAATGGATTATTCAAGAAATAACTTCCATTCTCCTCTCCCACACGTCCCACAGCTAATCTCCCTCAGTTAGCATTCAAATTACCTACACACTAGTTAATGTAGCGCTGTGTAAGGACATGGGCGCAGGTGAAAGGGCGGCCGCTACAATGATATCATAAAAATGCACTCTTTTTATGTCTGATGTAGGATTTGAATGCCAAAAGCAACAGGGCCGTAGTGAATAAGGAGGCTAGCAGCGTATGAATATTTGATGGTTTCCTTGAGGAAGTCTCACACAGGCTAAACGGAAGATTGCTGCTTTGTTGACGGTGCGCTACAATGGCGTCTCGGGCTGGAGCTCTTCCGGCCCTGTGTGGATTCAGTTACCGATGTTTAGCACTTTAGCGTTCGCCGAGGACACATTACACCTACTAGATAGAGAGCTGTCATCCAGTGGCCTGACTAACTTTTTACACTTAGCCCCCTACGCTAGCAGTTTTGCTAAAAGGAAAGTTGTGTGGCTGGAAAGAAGGGCCCCCCTTAGCGTAAAGTAACACCGTAATACGCGTGTAGCATTACTATGAAGAGGCGTTCGTAGTAGGCTCTGATTCCAGTAGATATGTATACAACGAATTAATAACCTATTAGCTTACTTAGCACTTAGCAGTATACCTTTATTATGCATTAATATAACCACTGACCAATTTTAGCTGGTAACAGTAACTGTGACTCTGTAAGCCAAAAACCGTCGCTGGCCATCTCTGTCGTTCTCTGCTGTCAGTCAAATATGAACAGCAGAGCAAAATGGCACAAAGGCCACACCGCACTTGCTGGAAAAAATATGCAGATGGAAGTTGATGTATGAAATTAACCTTTGCTTTTCTAACTCCTGTCTCTACCTCCCCCACCCCTCTTTGCCGCACTTGTAGAATACAAATGACCAGTCATTCAGTCGTGCATATTGATTACTGGGATTGGACGCACTTCTTTCCCCCTCTACCTGCATTTCCCACTGATCTGGAGGAACGCTGGGGAAATGCTGCATGGGGAGGAAAGGGTTAGCTCTCAATCAGACGCTCTGTTTTTCTAACATCACAAAAACCAGCTGCTTCACCACACCAAACACTAAGTGTGTGTGTGTGTGTGTGTGGTACTGAAGAGAAAGAGCTTTAGTCTGTCACCTTAGGGAAAAAAAAACACGCAGGGAAAGTTTACAACACCACCTGCTCTGTCTTAGGACAGGATAGATAACAAAGAAAAACAAAGGCAGTTAGGGACAGAGAAGAGGAGAGATGAAACGAGCGTATGAAAGCTAATGGAAGCAGAAATGTGTGGAAATTAGCCTCTTCTTGCTCCACCCACAAATGCACTCTTTATTAGCAAGGGGAAAAAGAACCTAATGAGAAACTGTAGAATACACTGTATTCACATTTGCTGCTAATGCTGACAGGCTGACAATTTCACTGTCATTTCCAAACAAGCTAGTTCCTATAGGCTACAACAACACAGTCCAGCATTTTTAACTGGAAACTCAGTGTTACTGTAAGTACAGTGAAAGAAATTACTCGTAATTAAATCATGGCAAGTAGTTGCAATTACATATAAAATACTACATCAACAAATGTCTTGGCAAGAACACATTTCTTTGACCAGCAACCATGGTTTCAAACCTCACTTTTAAACCATGGAAATCTAATCTAATCTAAACTCAGACCTAAATGCAATCGGTAGCAGTACTTTAACCTGTGGGGCCTAAGGGTATTTCCAGATGTGAGTCACATACATTATGGCAATGAGATGCAATGGAAAAGGTGGGCTCTACAGATTCAGGGAAAGAACCATATTTCTGTGCTGCATTATCACAAAGATATTAACACAAACATCAAGCAACATTACATTTGACCTGCCGGTGTGTTCGTAGACTCCAAAGGGTTTAACCAGCATTATGCCCAGAATTGGCCATGTTTGCTACTGGGCTCACCTCTACACCAATTGTGTTAATTGTGTCAGTTCCATCTCATGGATCTTATTCTTAGCTTTTTTTTCTCCTTTTCTTCCAGTTTGGTACTGCCTATTGACCCACCCATTAATAGCTCCCGCTAGCACTACGGAAATGACAGGATTTTACACAAATATGAGCCATATGTACAGTTCACACGAGAGGCATCGTCCACACCCTACCAAAGTTACTTAGTGCCGTTAGCAGCATGTTGAGCCCCGAGCTCCAAATTACAAGTCAGAGGAGAAGCAAAATGATTTTATTTGAAGGTAAAATTGCTAAATAATGTAGCTTTATGGAATGATAACTTTACAGGAGAAAGAGAGACTTTCTTAATGTTAAATGGAAGTCATCCTGAAACTTTGACACAATGTAAAGAACTACTGGCCAATTCAAATTATGTGAAAAAGTTGTCAAAAGGTAAAAATTCTTTTGAGGATGATAATAATTTAACTTCTTTATTTGGATAAAATTCAGCACAGAAAATCATGAAACAAGTATTTTTAGTTTAATTGTTTATGATAATAAAATATAAAAATAATAATAGGTATAATTTGTGACTTTATCAAACCTAAACTTAATAACCAGGCTTGGGATTTACTGTAAGAACATGTATTAAAAGTAGAAGTATGATAATGCAACATTTTGCCATGTCCCACACCCTGAAGCTAAATGAGATTTGTGCCAATGTTCTGAAGGCTAAAGCTCCCCCAACCTAGGCACTGTTTCTACAACAGAATGCAGAGCATGGAAAGTCCAGTTGAACTGATTGCCTGCAAGACTATGCCTGTTTTACTCACCTAACAGTGAAAACATGCTTTAGAATTAGAGTTGAGAAGTTCATATTTCAAAGCACACTGTCTTTCTGTCTGTCTCTCTGTCTGTCTGTCTGTTACACTGCCATAAAAAAAACCCTGCATGCCGACAGTCAAGAACAGGACTTGACAGAGAAGTGAGCGTAATGGAGTTGATTCCTTTGTGATTGCAGAGCCGTTAGGACATCTGCTGAAAGAGACGCCGTGGGCTCCTCATACGGAGTCCCCTTGTGGCTGGCCACCCGGCCGTAATGAAATAAAGACTGGGACAGGGAGAGAGTGACACAAATGTATATGTGGGTGAAAAGGTGGCCAGGCCACTGCAGGCCTAATCACATCATCTGCTGAGGGAGACATCCCACCTGGGGGACAAGACCAGAGAGGACACAACCCAGGGAGAGGCGGGGTGGAGAGGGGGATGACGGAGAAGAGGAAGAGAAGAGAACTGAAGGGCATCGGCACTGTAATGCACTTTGCACAGTAATGTGCACACGCACACACACACACAGTCGGCTCCTTTTCAGTATCCTGCAGGGCTCTGTTCAAATTATCGAACAGTTTACACGTGTGGAAATGTATCTGAGAGATTTATTGGTGTGTGTCCAGACAAACAAACACTTATGCAAAAGTAAAAAAGTTCACACAATTGTTCAAATACTTTTTGCTGACTGTTTAGCTAGCTATTTTCACCTGTTACCTTTATCCAGCTAAATTGATCATTCATAACACAAAGGAAAACACAAATGGGATTTTTTTGGAGTGATCCCACAGAAGAATCACTTTTGTTTCCCTCAAGAAGGGCTTTTGTAAATGAGATAATAGCAATAGTTTGATGTAGTGCTCCAGTACTGGTAATATGTAGTGCTCCAGTACTGGTAGCATTCAACTGTCCAGTCCACAGAGATCATTTACATCTATCAGTGTTAAGCCCTATTCGGACATGATTAGTTTTACATGGGAAGGTGGGGTAATGTAATTATTACCAGAGTTTCTTAGTGATTTTAGTCCTGTCCAAATCCAGAATGTCAATCACTATTACGGGCTGTGCGCTCCTGCAGAATCGGCGTGTGGGTAAATATTCTGTCATATCCTAAGTACTCGAGGATTTCGTTTTGGCAAACCTCAAATCCAGGAGACAAGTAAAAAGACTTTTCAGAGGTGTGGCGATTCTGGCACCACTCCCATCTCAGTAACCACTCCCAGTCATTTATGCCGAGATTTCTTATCCAATGTGAATCGGTCATTACTCCACCTCCCCAAGCTAACTAACCGAACAGGGCTTTAAAGATACAGTAATTAAAACAGACTATTTCAT
Organism: Salminus brasiliensis; assembly: GCF_030463535.1. NCBI lineage: Eukaryota > Metazoa > Chordata > Actinopteri > Characiformes > Bryconidae > Salminus > Salminus brasiliensis. Next base: position 25,746,434 of record NC_132879.1, read on the forward strand.
TCTGAAAAGCTCATGGATACATCAATTACAGGTATTTTTGCTACCCACACAAATGTCATAAGTTAATTTTCACATAATGTAAAGGATATAAAGTACATACTGTTTTTTTTTTTACTGTAAATGACTGTAAATGCAATCCAACCCCCCTATTTAGGATGCTTTGTTTTCAAGAATACAAGTTGAGAGCTTGGAACAGTTTCTTTTTCCCTAGATCTGTTCATCAACATGAGCTTAGACACCTCAGTGATGTCACGGGCCAGGCCCACCCTGTCAGTGGATGACTCAGTCATGCCCTGTGACCACACGCAGACAGCTCTGGACTCATTCTCCCAGAATTCCCACTGAGCTGCTCTGCATTGCAGAACACGCACAACAGGGGGGCCTTCTGTAGTCCCTATTTATAGCAGGCCGATGCAGCACGTGTAACTCCCTCTCTATCACACACACATTGTCCACAAGCTCACCACAACAAATTCCAGTCTCTCTGCACTCGCTGAGTTTATGAGACATTAGAACTGCACTGGAACACACACCACTGTAACTGCATTAATACATATAGCAGAAGAGCTGAGAGAGCAAGAGGAAATGAGAGAGAAACATAGACAGTGTGTCAGAATGAGAGAGAAAGGAGAGAGAGAGAGAGAGAGAGAGAGAGAGAGAGAGAGAGAGAGAGAGAGAGAGAGAGAGAGAGGGAGAGAAAGAGAGTGAAAGGAAAAATGAAAGAAAGAAACAGATTTCGGAAGAAAATTCACAAGAGAAAGTATATGTGAGAAAGAAAAAAGAGAAAAAAAGAGTGCAAGAGGAAGAGAAGGAGAAAGAGAGAGTGGGAGCATGTGCATATGACAGAAGAGAGAGAAGGAGAAGACAATGGAAGAATGAGAGTGAGTGAAAGAGAAAAGAGAGGAAGAGAAGAATGAAAGCGAGCAAAAGAGAAAAGAGAGAGGAACAGAACAAAAGTGAGTGAAAGAGAAAAGAGAGAGAAAGGGAAGAGCACGAGTTAACATAAGAGAGAAGAAAATAAGAATGAGAGTAAAGAGAAAAAATGAGAGGAAGAGAAGAGCAAGAGTGGATATAAGAGAAAAGAGAAGAAGAGAAGAATAAGAGTGAGGGAAAGAGAAGAGAGAGTGAGTGAAAATAATAGAGAGTGAGAGAGAGTGAGAGAGAGAGCGAGAGAGCGAGAGATCGAAAGAGCGAGAGAGCGAGAGAGAGAGAGATGTGGAGAAAAAAGAGATGAAGAGACGTAAAGATGAAGAGGAGAGAAAGTGACCAAATGAGAAAAGGGAACAGACAAAGAACAGAGAAAGAAAGAGATGGGGAGAGTAAGAGGAAAAGAGAGAAAGAGGAGAGGATGTGACAGAATGAGAGAAGAGAAGAGAGAGAGAGAGAGAGAGAGAGAGAGAGAGACACACAGAGAGAGTGAGTATGTGAGAGAGGGACAGGTAGGATGTAGGCCGATCTCTCTGTAGAGCAGCATGGGTGAGACGTGTGTTTGCTGCTGTTCCAGTACACTCGATCCCCTCCTGGGTGCAGCATGCCTATTTACAGTAAGGCCTATTGATAGCAGCAAGCTTCACAGTTTATTTCAATTAGGAGATAGGAAATAGGAAATCACATTTAAATCAATCCCCCTCTCTCTGGGCATGAATCAATGACAGCAGCTCTGCATGCTTCACACAGCCCTGCCCCATTCACATATCAGCCACAGTCAGCCTCTGTGTGTGTGTGTGAGTGTGTGGTGAGGGGGGGGGGCTATTTTAGGAATTAAAGGACACACAGTGAAGGACTCTTGATCAATCATTCAAGAGACTTTACTGTAAATACAGTAGAACAGGATTACGGCATTAGAACTGAAATGTGAGTGGAGAAATGCAGAGCGCTGTTCCTTTATATGGGTGGAGGCTAGTGAGGAAAACGGTGTTTAGTTAAGCTGATGTGCACATCATCTCCACATTAATAGGACCTATTACATTAACACCACTGCTGTCTGTCAGTCTTTAGCAATTCAGAGAGCTCCTGAGATGTGTGTGTCGTAGTGTTGCAGGAGCTGGTGTGGTCTGCTGAACGCAGAGAGAGATGGGAGGCAGTGATATACAATACAGTCTTCACTCACAGGGAGATTTTACACTACACACACTCACTCTATCTTTATTCCCACACTCTCATTTGCCTCTCTCTCTTCTGCCAGCGGAAAGGACGGGAGTGTATTTTTAGCGACTGAGCCTGAGATGCTCTGGAAGAGTCAGCAGGTTTCGATGATCCAGCCAAACAAATAGATTTGAATTTTGGATCATAGTTTTGTAAACATAAGCACAACAAGCACAAGGTGCAGAACGCCATGTACACCGTCTCCAAACTCTCCCTCAACAGACTACAGACTCACGCTCATTCATTAGCCCTAGCAAGTACTCGTCTTTTCCTCTCCCTGTGTTCATATATTCCCAAAAGACTATTAGTGCCGTCATGATTTTTGTTCCTCTCTCCTCTCTGCAATTAGCTCTCTGATTGAATATTGAAGCTATAAAGATGAATGAGCAGGCCAGTCAGTTCCCTCTCTACTGCCCAGGTCATTACTCAGCTCAGAGAGAGAGAGGGAGAGAGACGGAGAGAGAGAGAGAGCAGCCCTCTGAATTGCCAGGACAAACAGCCATGAGCAGTGCCAATGCCCAGACGCATACTTCAGATTAAGTGAAGTGCGTGTGTGAGTGTGTGTGTGTGTGTGTTGGGAAAGCGAGGTGGTAGCAGTGTTTTGGGCATCAGAATGTAATGGATGTGATCGGTGTCGTCCCTCTGAAACGTCTGCTTTATTGTTGGAGCGGCGAGCGTGACTCGGAGGAAGCAGACTGCTGGGACCGTGCAAAAGGAGAACGATGATTGATGTTCTATAACATCCTGAGAAAAAAAGGATTATGGATTGTAATATTGATCGTGCTCAGCGAGCACCCCTGCCTGCCCCTATCAGGTCGATTTAAGGCTATGGGATTTTTGCTCTGGTTTTTTTTTTTTTTTAGTTGTTTTTTTCTCCGCTATTAAAAAAAATGTCTCTATCACTTAAAAGCAGCAAATCCAGCTGCTGACTGCTGTCACTCACAGTTGAGAGAGAAAGTGAGAGACTAAGAAAGGGGGGGTGGTGAGAGTAACAGAGAAAGACTGCAAAGGATGGATAGAAAGAGAGAGAGAGAGAAGGGGGGGAGAAGTTTTTTTTTTTCTGGATGTTGTTATATGGAACAGTCCAAAGGATCCTTATATTGATTACACACACACACACACACACACACACACAACACTATACACCTTTACAGACACACATGAGTAACATACGGAAGAACACATGGAGTCATATAAAATAAAGTATAGTAAATATTGCTTTTTTTAAATCTGATGCCCATATTGATACACAGACCCACAACCAGCACCCCCCCACACTCACACACATATACACTAGTATGCACTAGGGATGGTGCTGTATGCAAACCTGCACAGGCACAAAACCATACTCTAGAAAATATGTATACACACACACACACACACACACACACACACACACACACACACACACACACATATAGGAGCTGATACACACACATATCTGTGTGGAATCCTCTAGAGGCTGGAGGTGCTTTATCCTAACAAAAGGATGCCTCTCTCAATAAATTATTCTCCCTCAACTCAGGCTAATTAGAGAGAAGCGTCATGTAGCCAAAGCCAATGCCTTCATAATTACACTCTACCCTCTCACCGACCCCCCCCCCCAACACTTACACACACACATGCACACAAAATCACTTCCTTTCTTTGCTTTTTACACACACTAATGCATACGCACTCTTAGGCCATAGGCATGCACATATTTAAACTCACTGAGGCTCTTGCCTACTCATCTTTCACAGCCCTGTTTTTATATAATGTGAGAATGTGGGGTCATATACATGTGCTCTGTATGTATTATATGCTTTAAGTAGCTATATGCAATAATAATAAAATAATAATAATAATAATAATAATAACAATAATAAAAATTATAATAATTACACCAGTAATGCAAACAGTTTGAGCAGTTTTTTTGCTAGTGAAAATGTTAATAATGTTAGAAAAAATATAAGCAGTTTAGTTAACAGTAATCAGAATGTGGTGTTGGTCAGTAAAGTTACTGAGCTGTTGGTGAGAAGAGCACAGGTTTAGGTACTGATTTCACTGTGAAATTCAGTTCCACCAGCAGCTTTAATAGAGAACTGATTAGATCCACTTGGTGCTGGATAGTAACTGTAAGTACTTGCCTCCCTTAAGGAGAGTTTGAATAATTGCATTCAGCAACATGATGTTGGATGCTTAATGTTGGGAGTGTGTGTGTGTTTGTGTTTGTGTGTGTGTACTTTGTGTACACACTGTATGTATCAGTACTATGAACAAAACCTTGCATTTATGTGTAACAACTAGGTTAACCCTCCTCAATCTAACCCTAATTCTAGCCTAATCTTATCTTGACCCTGAACCTAATCCCAGTACCTAACCTTTTTTTTGGTTTGTTCTTGTTTGCTTTGTTTATTTACATGTAGCTTCTACAGAAAGACCTTTGCAAAGTCATTTTTTAGTCTGTTTTTTTTTTAGATTTCCCTTCAAAGTTAGGACATTCCTGTATAGAAAATGTATAAGAACACACACACATACACATACACACACACACACACACACACACACAGCATCTAATATTACTGGGCTATTTGTCTTGTGGTGGTGATGCACAATCCTCTTTGGAAATAACAAATGCATAAGAAGAAACAAGCCCAGTTCTCTGTGAGCTTGAGATATGACTGCACTGGAGTCTAATACCCTTATGTAAACCTTCCACAATCAAACCGCAACAAGCCATACCGTACCAACAATATACACTATACCCAAACCTTCCAGCAGATATATTAGACAATGCAGCAGGCTTGATTGGCGCTTTCCCAAGCGCTGTGTGATACACAGCCCAGCCCGGGACGCTTTGTCTTTACAGAGCAAAAACAGAGAGAGAGAGAGAGAGAGAGAGAGAGAGAGAGAGAGAGAGAGAGACACACAGAGAGAGAATAAGAGTGAGAGATGTGAAAAAAGGCACAGTGTGATTTGGGCGACCTGGGAGAGTAAGACAGATAACTCACTCGTCCTCCCCCATCCCTCTTTTCTATTCTTCCGGCTTCGTATCATTGCATGAGACCTCCGCTATGTCCACAGTCCGCCATCTAAAGCTGCTTCTGCTTTACAAACCAAATAAAGAACAGTGATAAAAAGAAAGGGAAGATTGAGGAAGGAGGAGGGGGAAATCTCCTCAACCTCCCCAAACCTAAAAATAAAGTAGGGACACATTACAGCAACAGAAAACACTGGCCAAGTCACCGGCCTGGAGAAAACCAAACTCAGCCTTTCTTGCACTTCATTTTTCAGCAGATTATAAAATCAATGTACACTTTCTTTAGAATGTTGTGATGCATTTTAGCTGCTGTGTTTTAGCTGCTGTGTTTTAGCTGCTGTGTTTTGTGTTACTGCATTTTAAGTTGCTGTGTTTTAATTACTGTGTTTTGAGTTGTGTTTTGAGCTGCTGTGTTTTAGTTGTTGTATTTTGAGCTGCTGTGGTTTGAACTTTTGTTTTTCAGCTTCAGGGATTAATTTGCCGTATTTTGAGTTACTTAGTTATTGTGTTTGCTGTAATTTAGTTGCTGTGTTCTGAGATGCTGTGTTTTAGCTGCTGGGTTTTAGTTGCTGGGTTTTAGCTCCTGGGCTTTGAGTTGCTTTTTTTTGTTGTTGTCTTGCCGCTGTGTTTCAGCCGCTGGTTTGAGTTGCTGTGTTTTGTGTTACTGCATTTTGAGTTGTATTTTGAGTTGCTGTGTTTTGGTTGTTGTGTTTTGAGTTGCTGTGGTTTGAGCTTCAGAGTTTATGTTGCTGTACATTAAGATGTTGTGCTTTGAGTTGCTGTTTTTTGAGTTACTGCATTTTGATAACCAGTCTGGCCCATTGACTGTAATTGAAATGCATTAATGTCGCGAATGGACGCAGTGAGAAGCGATCAGCGTTTGTTTAAGAGTATGTTTGGCTGCACCTGCAGTCCGAGCGCAGCGGGACAGCATCATCCTCCCAAAGCACACTGATGGCTTGGAGCATGGCGCATTCCCACAGGTTTAATTAAGAAAAACGCCTTATAGAAATCAGAGCGGTGCGCTAAAGGAGCGCATCTGTTTGGGCCAGATTGAGCAAGTGAGAGAGGCAGGACAGAAAGGGTTCATACTCTGCCACAGATGTTTCCAACAGCTGTATGAGCTCTGCACTTCTGACTAGCATCAGGAAGTCAAACTGAGATGGGTTTTTTGGCCTCCGTCATCATTTATGTCCATAATCCATACAGTCGCTGATGCACACATTGATACACACACACACACACACACACACACACACACACCTCAGCTTTGCAGTAAAAAAACTGTCAAAAGTTATGCAAACAAGAAAAACCACACACTGTACAGTGTAACAAGTGTAGAAACTGTTAACCACACGTTCCTCTCATGTATGTGTGACTTTTAGAACGTCCTAAATGATGACCCTTTTAACCATTAGTGTGAAATTTTTATTCTCATTTGACTATTCTTTTTTTTTTTTTTTTTTTTTTTTTTTTTGGGGGGGGTTACGTTACATATTACACATCATGTAAACACCTTATATCTCCATTTTTGTTGTTTTTCACATTTTTGATGTAATGTGAATCTGGCAGTTATTCGTACATTGTGCCAAAATTTCATGATGAATGGACCAATAGAATACTTCTGGCCATGCAAGCTGATTGATTGTAGATGCGTTCTAACTGTGCTGTTATTCCACCCATAACTGCACATTTTTTCCAAACACTGTATCACTCCGATGAACACTGTTAAACCAAGAAGTAGCGTAAATGCCCCAGGCAACAGGAAACAAAACTGGAACTGCAGGCTGTGCAGTGAATGAGTGAGTGAGTGGAGTTCGTTTAGGTGACGCAGCAACAAGCCTATTAGGGAAATATAGTTTGACGGAAGGAAATACTATACTAAAAAAACAAGTTTGAAAAAAATGTATAGTTTGAATATATTTTAAGAAGTTTAAGAATATAGATTAAGAAATATAGTTTAAATATAGTTAACTTATTATAAACTCATTTTGGCGGAAGGAAATACTAACATTAAAACATACTAAATGTTTTGTTCACGGCTCAAGTTATTTATTTCTGACTTCAACTGTTGTATAAAAACCACTTGAGGTTGTGTGTTATCGTGAAATAACAGCACGGCTATGTTGAAATATGGTACCCACCTTCGGCTCGTGTCTGCTTCATCACTACAAAACGGTAATTTCACAATAACACACTCCGTCTGGTGTTCTATTGCTTTAGTGTAACATTAGACAGGTATATGATAAATTGTATGATGAATTGTGTGTGTTTGAATTAAGACATTTCTATTCAGATGTTTCTATTTGTTTCATTTGTACATAATGAAATGTGGTGTGAATTAAAATTTAGAAAATGCACTTTCAATAGAATTTCTGTGTGTGTTTCAATAAGCTACTGAAGAGGGTTAGACAAGACTAGACTACTGCAACTCTCTTCAGGCTGGTCTCCCTTTACGCACCATCAGGCCCCTGCGACTTATCAAGAATGCAAGTGGCACAGGTCGTCTTCAACGTTCCTAAAATCAGTCATGTCACTCCACTGCTGCGTTCTCTTCACTGGCTTCCTGTAGCTGCCCGCATCAGATTCAAAACCCTGACAAAGAACAGACCAGCCCCTCCGTACTTGATGGCAATGGTCAAAAGCCGATCCGCACCAAGAGCCCTTCGAGCTTCAAGTACGGCTCGGCTCGACCCGCCATCCCTCAATGGCCATGGAAAACAAGCGTTCAGGCTTTTTTCTGTCCTGGCACCAAAGTGGTGGAACGAGCTTCACCTGGGTGTCCAAACGGCCGAGTCGCTCGCTGTCTTCAAACGCAGACTGGAGACCCACCTCTTCCGAGAGTACTTGGATGAATAGCAGAGTGGTGTCCTTACTGATATGTGTTTAGTAATGTCTAAGCTTAGAGGTATCTAAATTATTAAATTATTAGTCTATTCTAACTAGCTGAGGTTTTTCTTGGGTAAATAGCGAAGCACTTTTAAGTCGCTCTGGATAAGAGAGTCTGCTAAATGCCTTAAATGTAAATGTACATGTAAGATGGTTAGGCAAGACTAAAGGAGTGAAGCTTGTCTTTCTCATTAGCTGTATGAGATGCTGTGTGTACGAAGTCAAGGTGCAGGCCTGTAGATCATGCTGGACTACAGAGGGGAGGGCTGTGAGGCACATGGTTCCTAGTGAGGGAGCGCTGAATTGGGTGAAGGGGAGCATGGATGGGGCTGTAACCGATCCTGTTTGGTGACAGAGGAGGGGTAGATGAGAAAGACAATGTGAAAGGAGGGAGAGAGAGAGAGGTATAGGGGGTGGAGAAGTGTCTCTCTCTTGCTCAATGAATTTTTAATGTTGAGTGAGCAGGAGCGAGAGAGAGAGAGAGAAAGAGAGAGAGAGAAAGAGTGAGAGAGGCTATCTGATGGGAAAGGTCAGTGTTGGAGCGGAAGTTGAACACGTGGGTTAGTAGATGACAGAGCGCTTTCATGAGCACGCTCGGGGCTGTGCTGTTTCTCTATGAAGCAGATATACACCGCCCCAGAATAACATCCAATAGACGCCGTCATAAATTACCCCCCCCACCACACACACACACACACACATACCCCTACAGCCCTCGCCCCATATAAGCCTTCTACACTCTACTACTGCAGAAAAGACTGCAAAACTTCAGCTTCTATTCTTCAGGGACAGAAAGTTTACAAACCAGAAGAAATGTTGGAGTCGCTAAAGCACTAAAATAGTATGTAGTGTCTGGGCCGAACAAACGAACAGCTGCAAATATGTGGTATTACCAAACACCCTGAACCTCCAACTGCACTATATGTATATATATATATATATATATATATATATATATATATATATAGAGAGAGAGAGAGAGAGAGAGAGAGAGACAGAGAGTGAGAGAGAGAGAAAGAGAAAGAGAAAGAGAAAGAGAGAGAGAGAATAACACATCATATATCGTAAGAAACGATATACAACAGCAGCAAAAAAAGAAAATGGAAGACAGGGTGAGATACACACAAAAAAAGGAGAAAGAGAGAGAGAGAGAGAGAGAGAGAGAGAGAGAGAGAGAGAGAGAGAGTGAGAGCAAGAAAGGGACAGAAAGACAGTGCAAGACAGACTGCAAAAGAAAGAGCACGCAACAGACAAAGAAAGAGAGAAGAGGCAGAAAAACAGAGAAAGTGTCCGAGAGAACATGAGTAAGGGTGCGTGCCAGAGAGCGCAAGAGAGAAAGACAGACAGCAAAAGAGAAAGCGCAAGAGAGATGGAGATAGAGATAGACACAGAAGAGAGAGTGACAAAGAAAGACAGAGATTGAGAGGCAGAAAAACAGAGCAAGAGTTCTAGTTGCTAGTGAACGAGAGAGAGAGTATGAGAGAGTGTGCAAGAGGGAGAAAGAAAGACAGACAGAGTGTGAGAGGCAGAGAGAGAGCAACAAAGAAGAGAGAGAGAAAGAGAGATACACAGCAAATAAAAACTACATTATATGATGGACATAAGGGCCTTTGTGGTGTGTGTGTGTGCGCGCATGAATATAAAATGGCAGGGTGGAGAAGAAAACTGAAAGATTCTGCAGCCAGTCTCGATATCTTTTCTTGAATAATAATACACACACATACACACCCACACACACACATACACACTTATACACACATCCAAGCATGCTGTGCTTTTCCAAAAATAATGGCAGACACATTTATACACATACAGAAACACACACAGATCCACATAGATGCCAACACCGCCCCCCCCCCCTCAACACACACACACACACACACACACACACAGAGTGTATCTGCATGCTGATGGTAAGCCCCCCGTCTCATCGCTATTCTCCGGAGGCTGTGTTCTCTGTAATGAGATGGGTTGCTGGAAATTGTTTCACTTTTATATTAGTTCCAGGGGCAGGTGATAATGCAGTGTGATTTGACTAGAGCAGAAGCGCAGATACACACACACTCATACACACACTCTAATCTGCTCCCTCTGCACACGCAATGATGAGGCCTGGATCTGCCCTATCATCCACATATTACACTCATTCACATAAACACAGTGTGCACACACTCCTGCCCACGCGCACACGCCCGCACGCACGCACACACACATACACACAAAAGAAGCGATGCTCATCTGATTCTCATAACAGTACATGAGTTGCTGTAAGCTAACATTATTGTGAGGGGCGCCCCAGAGAGGAGAAAAAGAGCAAATAACAGAGAGAGAAAAGATGAGTGTTAACAGCTTCAGACCGACAGCCTACTCAAAACCGTCTCCCCGTCTCTGTCTCTGTCGCTGGATGAGCTCTCACACTCTAATTACAGGCCTGAATTAAATTAACATTTCATCTGCATTTACCAGGTGTAATGAGCGTCGTTTACAATCGCAACAACTTCCTAAACCACGGCTGGGATTTGTCTGCTGGGTGTCATGGAGTGTGTCGGCTCGTGTAGGGAAACACTGATGACATTATTTCCGCAATAACGTCTAACAGGATGGAAACCAGTGCCACAGAGAGAGAGAAAATTTCTCTATTAAATGTTGCATCAATAAAGGAACACATAAAAGCATGCAAATGGTATAATACACACAATATCAATAGACTGAAGATGGGCTGGTTATCATTCTGTGCCTTTACATTAAACTCACTGATATCATATATTAGGCAAGCTAGTAATCAAGGAATGTTTACAGTAAATATATATATTGTCATAAAATGCTATTTTCATTTTCTTTTATTTCAAGTATTTTAGGAAGCATATTCATTTAGATTTTTTTCTCTCTAGTTATGTGCCTTTTTCTCCCTATTTGGCACTGCCCACTACCCACCCCTTTATAGCTCCCCCTAGCACTAGCAACGCTCCCAACACCAAGAGGATAAGGACTTAACACGTCTCCTCTGATACCTGTGAAGCCAGCCACCGCCTATTTTTAAATTGTTAATGAAGCGGCTTCACCGGGCAGCTGACACGCTCAGAGGCAAGCACTAGGTCCCCAACTCCACCGCACCAGCTAACAGATGCCTGTGCCGGCCTACATCACTTCGGTAATTATGTTCTTTTGGTCTCCAGCTGCTGACAGCAAAGCACCATGGCTTGAGATTCAAACTTATGACCCCTGAGTTAATGGGCGGGGTTAATTTTTTTTTTTCATGACATTACATTGGGTTCAGTCCATTGCAGGATACCACACACGCCCATTCACTTACACACTCGCACCCGGGGACATGGACATGGGTAAATAAAAAAACAAAACAAAACACCAAACTCCTCAGAGACTGAAGAGGCCGAACCCCAGGCCCCTGGAGCTGTGTGGCACACACTACCTGTCACCCATAACCAAAACTGGCAGCTTGAAATAATGGATATTTTATTAGATCTCATAGTATGATTAGATATTATATATCATTCTTGTTATCTTCTTGAATTCTGGACACATTCTGGACACATTTGTTTCAAAATAATCATTCGAAAAGTATATAGACTTATATTAGCATATTACATTTATACATTTATCTGCAACCAAATAGGATTGATATTATTTACTTTTAAACAGTGATTCCAAAGTTTTGCATGTAGCGAGTGTTTGGACTTGGAACTTTGCACATTGGACTGGACTTTTTCTAATTCAGCTGGCCACTGCCGTGCTGCACTTCTTATTCATCTAATATTAATCTAATCTCCGCCACATTGACCAATGTGACACATGCTGCTTTATGAAGTGGCTTTAGCTGCTAATGCATAAATAAATCCCACATTAGAGCGTGTTTAAGAGTCAAACAGCCTGCTCTGAAGCCACTGAAACCTGAGGCATCTCAGAGAGGACCAAAGTGCTGATGTGGAGATTTCTCTCTGTTCTCTGTGCATGTGCATGTGTGTGTGTGTGTGTGTGTGTGTGTTTTGTGCTGGCATTAATGGAGAGCCCAATTAGCTTACCCTGCCCTTTTCTGCTCAGGCAATCTTGGGGGACACCTCTGAGGGCCAGACGAGGCTGAGCGAGGCCCCCAGGCAGCCTCTAGAATTACCACTCAACTCAGGCTCCGGCTCAAACATGCGATTAAAAGCTGCCAACGCCGCAAGTTCCCTCTGTTTGCCCGTCCTCAAACCCAGAATGAATATATTCCCCATTAACACACATGACCAGGTGCAAAACAACGAGATCGATTATTATTTGCATATTCATCGATTGTCATTTACATATTCATCACAGAATGCATCGACGCGTCTCTGTTGCTCTATTTTTCCTTTGACTAAATCAAAAGTAGCAAAGCAGGCAACTTTTCGCTGTGTTCTGCAATGTGTGATGTGCATTGTGTTATCATCCAGTAACTGGGTGTAAAATTGAAGATTGATAATCACGCTATTTGCATATTCAATAGCTGATGAAGGACGCATATAGATCAGAACAAGGACTCGCTCACCTTGTGCTTTAGTTTTCCACAAAAATCCACACAGTTCATGAGACAGCTCATTTGATTTAACTCTAGAATTTCCTCCAGACTATGCTCATGCTTGGGAAAACCTCACACGCTGAAAGCAAATTCACATAAATTGGGTTAAATGACTCTGATATAGCAGGTTTATACTTAATTGTGCTATAAATAGTTTAGGTTTACTGGTATTTTACAGTGAATAAACATGTAGAATAAATGCATATAATAACAAATTGCCTCTCCTCTCCACATGAGGCACCAGAATCTGTTATAAATCACAACTCTAAAAGAAAACACCCGCATCCATTTATTCTTCAGCAGGGACCACCCCTACTGAGGGGTAGATTGTTCAACAGCTCTACAGGGACGTCATTGCTTTAGTCATTTGATAGTTTTGATAGTATTTAGTTTTGTTATATTACCACACATTAAACCTTTACTTTAGACATGGTAATATACACATAAAGAGCTCCAACAGTCTTGTGTATACAAGAGGGCTAGTCGATATGTTAAAAATATTAAATCACCAAACTTAAAGACATTTTCACGATTAACAATATTTTTCACAATATTTTGAGATGCAGATAAAATGCACTAGTAGTGCCAGTATTGTGCTGTGGTGCTGTGGTGCAGTGGAACTGGAATGATGGTTGGTACTGGGAGTTGAGGTGGGGAGTTGGGGGATGAGGTGGGGTGGTGATTACCATCCAATATCCTGACCTCACTAACGCTCTTGTCACTAAATGCAATCAGGTCCTCACAACAATGCTCCAAAATCTAGTAGAAAGCCTCACCCTGGACAGTAGAGACAGTTACTACAGCAAAAGGAGGAGAGAATCTTTTTTTAATACCCTTGATTTCAAAAGATACAACAAGCAAGTAAGTGTCCCAATAAGTTTGTCTTTATAGTGTATATCCTTTGGTTTTATGAAAATTAAATATTGTGATCTCCAAACAATCTCCAAAATAGTAAAAATAAATAAATAAATAAATAAATATGAAAAAAAACATTTCCAAACATCCAAGTCATTTTGGAGCATTTTTATTGGTCCGTTTATCACAATGTAAATAACTGGCAGATTCAAACAGAAAGATTATGTCAAAAAGTGAAAACTGGCCAAAATGGAGATGTGCACGTGTACATGTGAGAGTGCATGTGGTCAATTCCTCTATGTGTGTGTATGGAGGCGGGTGTATAAGGTGAGCAGCAGTCAGTACAGAGGGAGCACACACACACAGAGTGAGGGAGTAATGATTAGAGAGGCTGAAAGAAAGCAGGAGAAATGGCCTCTCTTCACTTCAGAGCTTTTACTGTAATTGTTTCAGGTGAGAACCAACTCCTCTCCCACAACATATGGCAAATATCACTTTTAATCAGGCCGCCACTGATGTCTCTGTAGCATAAATCACATTCATGTAATACCATTTTCCCCCTGAAGAAGCCTGTCACTGTCTTCACTCACGCTGAGGCCTGAGACGGCTGAATACTGAAAGAACAGTGTAGCTGACTGCAACTTTAAGTTAATAACAACTAAGTATTAAGAATTAAGGTAGAGAGAGGGTTCATGCTATCTTCAAACTATCTCACATGGAATATGGGAACTCTACCCCTCACTCTCTCTTTCTCTCTCTCTCGCTTACACTCTCGCTCTCTCTCTCTCAGAGAGTGCACTGGTAAGAGAGGAGATAAGTACTTCTTGCTTGTGACAGAGCAATTTGGAGCTGGCAGGCAGGCTGAGAGAGTTATAGTTATGAAGCTGTCTGTGCTTCAGCCTCTGTGTTTTAAACGAGTTGATGAAACAGAGCATGGGTTGGACACACACATACACACACACACACACTCAGATAGAGAGAGAGAGAGGGGTGAAAACATTGTCACAATGGAAGCATTATGGCTTTATGAATTTTATAACACAATAATAAACAGAAGTGTAAAAAAAAGGGTCTTTCCAAAGGTGGCGAAGGTACGTGAGTGCACATGTGCATGTGTGTGTCCTGAACTCTAAAGTAAAGTCTCTGATAATGATCAGTTGATTAAACACACAAGCTTGCACTTCCTGAGTGATAACCCACAGTTAAATCACATCCTCTCCCCAAAATACACACACACACACACACACACACTTCTGTGTTTAATCCAGCACACTGAGAGAGAGCAGAAATCACATCATCTTGCCCCTGCCAAAAATACAGAACAGCAGCGTTTATGCAGAAGGACTCCAGTTATGTACAGTGTTTCCTTGCCGGTGTGAGAAAGAGAGAGAGAGAGAGAGAGAGAGAGAGAGAGAGAGAGAGTGAGAGCGGGCTATAGCTATTGCAAATTTGTACCTTAAAATAACAGCTTCAAAATCATTGTGAGGCTCAGCTGACCTTTAATAAGGAGAAAAGCGTCCCTGTAAAGTTGCTGCATACTGCTAACTGCACTATGTAACTCTGCTGAAGCAGACAGAACAGTGCTGGTTAGAACGGTGTAAAATCAGTTAATCTTACTCTACCGTGTCAGTCCACTTGCTTCTTTCAATTTCAGTGATGGCTTTGTATCTCTCAACACGTGCCACGAGAGGCCACAGCTCAAAGTGCTATTCTGCAATCTTCACTACAGTAGACTGCACTCTCCACCCGTAGGGGGAGTCCATGAGCACAACATTTCAAATCTTGCATAATACCGCTTTAATAATGAATGCCGCTTTTAATACTGGCAATACTGAAGAAGAAAATGTACAAAGGAGCTGACCAATCACAGTGTGAGAAGGTCACCCTGCATTGAAAAATTGAAATATTACAATGCATAAGCATGAGAGTGTAAATCAGGGAGATGTGGCAGTGCATTGTAGAGAACAGGCTTCCAATTAATGATGAGATAAGATGCATTTGTACTGTTTAAACACTAAAGTTTGCACCCAACCACAACCAACATCCAGCTCCATTGCGATCATGTCAGGCGCCATACTCCTCCCACCTCGAAGCTCTCATAGTCTCATTAGTAGCTGATGCAACAACATGATACAGTCATCAGTTTTCCCCATTTAAGTTATGCTGAAAGAATTATGAGAGTATTGAATCGTGAGCTGAGTGAATCACTACACCACTAGTGCTGGAGCATCCTGATCAATCACAGACACTTGCATGTTGTATGGTTGCATGTTGGATGGTTCAAAATAAATAAATGGAAAAAAAAATAAATAAATAAAATATATATATATATATACATAAAGTTCTAACAAATCACTGTTGTTATGATAAAAAGTTGTATCTCCATGTTTATTGTTTTTTCACTTTTTGACATGAATGTGAATGTGGAAGTTGTTCTTTATACTGAGTGAAAGCATCAGGATGCGTATACCAATAGAAATGCTCCAAAATCATATCAATGAAATGAATCTTTCAGTTTAGAAGGTTTTAAGCTGTAAAGTTATAATTTTAGACATTTGATGTTATTGCATGACAGTGATGAAAAAACAGGTAATTGTGTTGTAATAAATATATATATATATATATATATATATATATATATATATATATATATATATAAAACATAACTTTAAGGTGCACCACCTTATAATGCAGGAGCAGTCTAGAGGTGTGTTAAGGATGTAATGTTGGAACTGCATACACATAGCAAAGGTAGAGTGTCGAGCCCAGCAGAGATCCCAACAATCTTCTACTGAGCCATTGTCTTTTTCACACACACAATCCACACTTAATCTACACACACACACACACACATCCACCCCCTCCCTAAAAACAAGAAAGGCATGTTTTTCTTATTTTTGTAAAATACACCTTCATAAACACTTAAACATGCCAAGCTATTCGGCAAGCACCAGCCTCATGTCAATATTCCCTCATATTTCATATTTCACCGTGGCTGGAATATCGATAGTTGGAAAATGGCATTTTGCTGCGTATTCCAGGGAGAGATACGACTAGCTGGAGCGCTCTCTAAACAAATGAAGCTCACACCACATCTCTTCCCCCTCTCCACGCTCCTCTAGTGGCTGATGAAAAGTATTTATTTTCATTTATCAAAGCCCATCCCAGCAGAGGCTGTAAATGTGCACCGTCTGCAGTTAAGGCTGCTAATTTGTGGGGTCTGCGCTTGGCTGGGGGTTATTGTAAGGGGACTGCAACAACAGCAGGGGCTGGCGGAGACAACCAGCAGTGTGCCAGGGGCTTTTACCGCTAGTCATTCTGCCGAGAACGAAGCCCAACGTGCTGCTGGATAGAGGAGTAAACACACACAAACACAGAAATCAAAGCTACTGTGTTTATGAACTCCTGGGTAAAGTTAGAAGGCGATGAAAAAAGAATTAATTGAAATCATCGCCACATATCTCATTAATTCCACTTCTTTAGCTCTTGTGCTCAGGCTATATTTAATCTAGCGCTGTGTGTTCTGTTTTGTACCCAGGCGAGATACAAGACTCATTATGCTAAAACTGATAGCTATTTGGTCACAAAGTAGAGAGGTTTATAGCGCAATCAAGGCTCTTGCTGCTTGTGGAAAATGCACAAAGACAGACCCAACAGTAACCTGAAAGGTCATAGGTGCATAGAGGTACATAGAGCAGGCTAAAACCATCCTCAGCTAACAATGCTGCTACCTTAAGGACATAATGAAAACACCATTCAACCCTGAGCTCCTTACTGACCTGAGAAGAAACTGATGGTAGGTGGTGGTCTGGTAGGTGTTTTCTTCTCTTTTTGTAACCTTTTGGTTCAATAAATGATTTGCTATATTCGAACCATGCCATGAGCGTGTGATAGTTTGACAGGAGACTGAAAAAAGGGGGAGGGAACTCTTCCCAAGCTTCTCCTATCTAGTAAGTGGAGCCAGGAATGAGAGACTTAAAAGATTTAAGGTTAAAAGGCAGGTGACGGGGTGGTAGGAGACTTTGACATAGACACATGAACAAAGTAGAGATGGTATTTATGGGATGTTAGATTGGGAGGAGGGGCTTCAGGAAACAAACCACACCACACAACTAAAACGATGACGCTCCAATGTGAGAGGTATGACCAATTGTAAAGCCGTGCTGCTGCTGCTGAACCAACACAAAATAAGGAAATTCAGAGTCTAACACCATCCTCAGCTAACAATACTGCTACCTTAATGACAAAAAGACTTAAGCAGATGTAAAGTAGCTGCCAATCAAATGAAACAATGACCAGGTCCAAAACATCTTCAGCACTAAGCTTCCTTTGCGCCTGTGAAGAAACTGATGGTAGGTTCTGTTCTTTATTTGGATCCTTATTACAAATTACAGTAAAGTTAATAAGTAAGTAAATTGGAAATTGGTCAGATGCTGAACCAACCCAATAAACTAAAATGTGGTAAACTGAGGTAAAAGTAGACTACTTTCCTCCAAACATGCTCCAATATAACGTTGCAGCCATTACAACACCTCATATCTCCAATATGGCACCTTTATAGAGGAAGGAACACTGTTCTTAACCTTCAACTCAGCTGCTGTCCGACAATGTAAATGTTACACTATATCAGTGGGTTCAAACCCACAACAGCAGCGTCTCTCTATGTCCTGAAGTAAAGAACTTTGCAGTTTTTATTCTACTGTTATTCTACAGTAAGTCTGGGAGGCAATCCTGTTTCTATTTTACACCATTAATTTCACACTGTAAGCTGTGTGTACAAACACAACACAGCACAAACAGAACAACAGACAGAGAGAGAGCGAGAGAGAGACAATGTGTCAGCACAGTAGGTTCACACTGTGTGCCAAGTCTCAATGCGAAGAAGCGCCTTTCCCCCTCACATGAACAAGCATGATCCCACTCACACACACACACACACACACATTTACAGTCTCTTAATCTTAGCTCATCGTTTTCCCGCTACACTATCGCCACTATCTTTCTTTCTCTCTTTCTCTCTCTCTCTCTCTCCCTCTCTCTCACACACACACGCCCGATCTCAGCCTTGACCCAGAGCAGCAGTGTGTGTGAGCTGTGCAAGCAGAGAGGAGCCTGACAAAGGGAGGACGGGGCACCGCGTCCTGATTATGTAACACACACCTTGTCCAAATATTCCCAAACCACAAGAGTTAACCGTGAGTCGTGAGACAGCAACGTCTGCTGCGCCAGGGAAAGAGAGAGAGAGAGAAAGGGAGAGAGAATATCAGTTATAAAAGACAAAAAGCTTCTCAGTGCCTCTACAACTGTGTCCACATTAGAGCTGTGCAGAGAAGCAATTAGCTTCAGCAGCAGGGAAGACCACCAGCTCAAACACACCACAGCTCAAACTGCAACCCATTCCGTCTTGTGGAATATTCTCACTGTCACAACACAACTCTCCAAATCTCCAAAACAGCAGGACAAACCCACTCTTAACCCCCAGTTACATCAGTGTAATGAGATGTTATTCACAATGGCTGGACATGAGGCCACACACTTACACATCCACTACCTTAACTGCCACACCCCCAATCCACCTCCTAGCACTTTCACAAGCAATGTTTGCTGCTAAATACTGCAATTAACAGAAAAACTGCAGGTGTCTACCTCAGGAACTGCTGTGTTCATATCAAAACTCTTACACATAAACCTTGCTTCTCCAAATTGACACAAGCTGAAAAAACCTTGCATTTCTATTGGTCCATCCATTGTGAAATTTGGACACAATATCATGAATAATGACCAGATTCAATTTAAGTGAACAAAAAAACAGCAACAATGGAAATACAAGGTTTTTGTGTGACAGTGATGATATATTCTATAATCTGACCACGGAATCCCTCATACACTGATCAGCCATAACATTAGAACCTTCACTGACGTGAAGAACAGTGAATAATATTGCTCGTCTTGTTGCAATGGCACCGGTCAAGGGGTGGGATGTATTAGGCAGCAAGTGAACAGTCAGTTCTTGAAGGTGATGTGATATAAGCAGGGGAAGTGGGAAGTGGGTGTCAAGATCTGAGCTACTCTGACAAGAGCCAAACTGTGATGGCTAGACAACTGGGTCAGAACATCTCCAAAACTCCAGGCAGGTCTGGTGGGGTCTTTTACCTGGTCTGCAGTGGTCAGTACCAACTAAAAGTAGTTCAAGGAAGGACAACAAGTAAAGGCAAACGGAATAATCGGTGCCCAAGAAAACGTACATGGGAAAAGTGAAGGCTAGACCATCTGGCCTGATCCCACAGTAGAGCTACTGCAGCACAAACTGCTGGAAAAGGTCATGCTAGCTAGGTCTTGCAGATTCCATGCCTTGACTGGCCAGAGCTATTGGTCAGTTATTGACAGTGTGAGGGGGACCTACACAATATTAGGCAGGTGTTTTTAAAGTTATGACTGGTCTGTGAATGCCATAGATTCATATTAGTGATTTTTCCAAATTTAACCCATCAATTAAAATGTAGCTTTATCAATATAAGTTATATCTGAATGGAAGCTTAACAAACAATAGTTTGTCTTAATCGCACAAGAAGTTTTAGTATTGCAGCGCTCGTTCTCCAGCACGGCCAGGAGGAGTTTTTAGTGGAATGTGTAATCTAATCCCAGCCTATCTCAGCTTGCTGTGGAGATTATCAAAAGACTAATCTAACAAGGCCAGCAGTCTGCTCCAATTTACAATGACTGAGGAGTACACACCTGCCCAAGAGGCTAATACACACACACACAGCAATTCCTCTGTGACCGGACATACGTGCCTCTCTCTCCTCTCTCTCTCTTTCTTTCTCTCCAAATCCCTTAAACAGACAAAAATCGACATCATAATGAGAGAAATCGGAGTGGTAGAGGAGAGAGAGAGAGAGAGAGAGAGAGAGAGAGAGAGAGAGAGAAATGGAGGGTGGGGGGGGGGCAAATGCGGATGCATGTGGGAATCGGGCCGTTGACTCATTAAAAAGCCTCTTTCATCCCCGCAAAATTCCGGCACTAAACACGGTGTGTGAGCTGAGACTACATTAGAGGATCTATGCGTCCCGCCAGGGGAATCGGGATAACACACACCGGCCCACCACTCTTCTGTTCACCGCCAACTGCCTTTGATATGCCTGGTGTTACACACACACACATACACACACACACACACACACACATGCACAGGCACCTTGTGTTCTCAAGGACTTCCTCCATTA
Organism: Salminus brasiliensis; assembly: GCF_030463535.1. Lineage (NCBI taxonomy): Eukaryota > Metazoa > Chordata > Actinopteri > Characiformes > Bryconidae > Salminus > Salminus brasiliensis. The sequence continues at coordinate 25,767,123 of NC_132879.1, forward strand.
GAAAAGCCTCCTGACCAGGAGGCACTGTGATATCAATATAATCAAATAAATAAGAGCTTCTACTGTACTAGCATTCACACAACATCTGAATTACAGTGGTTTAATCCTACAATCCTACCTCACTTACGCAGTAATTCTTAATGGAAACTTAATGGAAGTGCTGTCCATTTTTGTTTATTGTGAGCAACATTAGCTTTTTGGACTGAACTATTCTTCTTAGCTACCCTTTATTCTTGTGTACCATCTAAATACTTCCTACAGCACCGCAGAACCCTGATGACCATGTGCTGTGAACAACGCCCTAGAAGAACCACTTTGGATTTTGTAAGAGCCATGATTGTAGTAGAGATGTGTGAGAGTGAAGAGCCTTTTTGAGATCTAAGAACCCCTCTATTAAAGCAGCATTATGCGATAATTGATATTTTTTGCTCCTCTGGGAAGTGTAATTCATGCAATTCACTTCAAATAGTTTTGAGCTCCCTGTGACAAGCTTTACACATGCATTTCTGAACAAGCTGAGAGATACAGAACTGTCAATGAAAGTGAAAGAAGCATGTGGACTGATGCGGTGGAGTCATTTCACAAATATGACTATGCAATTATGCAGTGTCGCAAGGTCTTAAGCGTGATTCACCAAAGCTACATAGTGCAGTTAGCAGTGTACTGAGCCCAGAGTGGCAGTGATATAGATGTCAGTGAAGCACCAACCTGATTTTGAAGCTGTTATTTTAAGGATAAAATGTTACATAGTGCTGCTTTAAGGTAAGGGTTCTTAACCAATTTAAAGGTTCTTCACACTTACTTAAACATCTCTATTGCTCTAATGGTTCCAAAAAATGGGTTCTCTATAGCATCATTCAAATATCCCTTTGAAGGAGCTTAATTTTTTAAGAGTGTATTATATATACTATATGACCAAAAGTATTGGGGCACCTGCTCAGTCATTGTTTCTTCTAAAGTCTGCCTCTGATGTCCAGGGAAGGCTTTCCACTAGATCTTGGAGGATTTGATTGCATTCAGCGACAAGAGCATTAGTGAGGTCAGAATGTTGGATGATCACTCCTCCCCCCAGCTCATACTCCAACTCCCCAAATCAACCCAAAAGCTTTCGATGCAGCACCATCAAGCACCAGCCAATAGGTTCATGTTTATTTGCTCCAGAGAGTCAGAGAGATATTCTATTGGCAATACTTCTCTACAGGGGCTAGACAAGCTGTGTGAGTGTGTGAGCATTTGCACATCTGTGTCAGCAATGGGTGCAATGAACAGTAGCTGAATGCATTCATTAGGAGGGGTGTTCACAAACATTTGGACATATAATGTATAGTGTTCCAGTAAAGGCCAATCAGTCCACATGTACATTCTTCAGTCTTCATATGCTCTCTAGTGTTGTGTGTTGTCGTGACATACAGAATGCAGGTCAGGGCGGACGGTGCGGTAAATCTGCCCTGGTTTACCATTGCATCACAACATGTCTTTCCACAGAAAGTGATGAGCCTAATGGAAATGATGTGTGTGTGTGTGTGTGTGTGTATGTGTGTATACAGAAAGCCAAAAGCAGTCAAATGCTCTTCCTTCCGATGTTTGACATTTTCAAGTGGGTGGCACTTGAGTTTGCGAGGCTTTCCTTCTGAAGATACAGAGAGGAGCTGAGTACAGTTAACCCACACTAACACACACCAATTTCTCCAGCACCCCCCCCCCCCCACACACACCCACCACCCCCGGCCCCCCTCCTCTCTGCAGTGTTGAATAATTACCCTGGTGGAGTGTGTATGTGTGTGTGTGTGTATAAGTGGTGGGGGGGTGGAGGCAGAGAGCGCACTTGGCAGTGTTGATTATGGCCGGGCGTGCGAGCATGCGCTGCTTTAATATGCCGTCACTCGCATTCTGATTGATGTGAAAGTGCTCCCACTCTGCAGATAAGCATGCAGCGGAATCCTCATATTAATTTGAAATTATTCTAATTGCCGCAGAGCCACTGGCTGTATCTGCGCGTTACTCCCACCTCCACCCCACCCCACCTCATCCTACTCGCTCCCCCCTCTCTCTCTCGCTCTCTCTGTCCCTGCCCAGTCACCTTGTCTCACACTGTATGTCCACTAGCACTCAAATTTCATTTCCCACACTTCCATTGCACTCTCTCTCTCACACACACACACACACACACACACACACACACACTGTCTCTCTTGCTTTGATTTTATTTATTTTCCTTCCTCTTTTCCCTCTCTCCATTTCTCTCTTGTCCCCTTCTTTAAGTCTCTGTCTTCTTTCTCTGCTCTTCTTCCCTCCTTCTCCTCTCCCCATCTCTCTCCATTTCTCTCATCCCCCTCTCCCTACCTCTCTCTCCTCCCCTGCTCCTCCCCACTCTCTGTTTTACTCACCATCCTTCTCTTTTCACTTTCTCAATTTCTCTCTTGTCCCCTTTCTGTATGTCTCTCTCTCTCCTTTCTCTGCTCTTTCCTCCCTCCTTTTTGTCCCAATCTCTCTCCAATGCTCTCTCTCTTTATTTATTTTTTCCCCCTGCTTCTTTCCCTACTCTCTCTCTCCCTGTTCTATATAACCTTTCTCTTTTCTCCCTCTTCCATCTCCCTACAGTTCTCTCTCATCCCCCTTTCTCTACTTCTCTTGCTCCCTCACCTGCTCCCCCACTCTCTCTCTTTCTCTCTATCTATTTTACTTACATTCCTTTCTCTTTCCCTCATTCTCTATTTCTCGCCCATCTCTCTCAATTTCTCTCTCACCCCCTCCTTTTTTCTCTTTCTCTCCATCCCCTTCTCTTTTCCCACTCTCTGTCCCTCTCTCTCTTTCTCTCTCTCTTTCTCTCTTTCTCTCTCTCTCTCTCTCTCTCTCTCTCTCTCTCTCTCTCTCTCTCTCTGTTTAATATAACTTCTTTTCTCCTCTCTCTGTTTTCTCTCTCTCTCCATTTCTCTCTCGGCCCTCTCTCCACTACTCTCTCTCCTTCTCTGCTCGTTCCTCCCCCTTCGCTCTTTTTTCAGGTTATGTCAGTTGTCTTCTCACTATTGGATTTCTCAGAGGTTAAAAGGGCAGCGCGGTGTCACAGGGGCTCGTCTGCATGAGGGCAAACGTCTGTGTCCTTCAGCACCGAAGACACAACATGGCTCAGAGAGAGAGAGAGAGAGAGAGAGAGAGAGAGAGAGAGAGAGAGAGAGAGAGAGAGGGAGAGAGAAAGAGAGAGAGAGAGTTACAAGAGGATAGTAATAATGAATATAGAGGCATGCACACACACACACAGACACACACAGACATACACACAGACACTGTACTATCACTCAGTTCTCGGTGTATAAGCATACAGACATTGAGAGGCTGGAGCAGAGCAGCAGGGGGTTATGGATAGTGGAGGATGAGCAGCTGAGCGGGCCCAGGGGAATGCAGCCACTTCCTCTACTGTAGCATAACACCACTCACTGTACGGCTGAACTAGCACACACACATACACACGCACATACAGATTTAAAAACAGATACTATAACACAGAGGGCATCATCCTCTAAAATGGCAACAAATAAGGGTGAGTGTTCTTCAGACATCTTTATCCTCCAACTACCAACTATCCCAGAACACACACTGAAAAGCACCTTCGTTTAAATTGCTTCATTATGTTCAACTGATTCAAATAAATATATGAACACAATTTTGTCTCTCAGTGTATTTACTTTACCTTTGGCAATAAGCAGGTTAATATAGTGAAAACCTGTATCTCTGAAATAACTACTTTTCTCCTGATATTATTTATAAAAGGAAAAAAGGAAAAAGGAGTCTGATCACAGTCTATACACAGTGACGTCTGCAGGAGGTTTAGGCACCTAAGCTATTATTCAGACTTTTATCTTGGCAATAAGAGAGTTTGCTTGTAAAAACACCAGGCCACATTACAGCAGAAGCCGGAGAACAGAAATACAGTAAAATACAGTAAGAATTTCTCAATTTAAAGGAAGTAGTTGAGATCTGGTGAGCTAGTTTGAAGAACAAATCCAGATTTTCCTGGACACCCCAGCCCATCACCAGCTCACCTGATTTAACATCCTTAAGAACTGATTTACCAAACCAGGTGTGGGAATAATAAATAATAAATACTACTACTAATACTAATAATAATAAATAATACTAGACTCTCATGAGAATAGCTTTGGAGGTGCTTTTAATCAATATGTTTATTAGATTTCCCATCCCATTGCACTAACTTTTTACAACAGATGCATCAGTACAAACCACCTCCCCCCAACCCACCCCCCCCCCCCCATCACTCCACCATGTAGTGTAAAATAATAACACTTGGTGATGCTTTAATGAACACAGTGATGTAAATCCACTACTTTTTGTAGCTTTTCCATTCTAATTATCGCAGATTCCAAACCTTTTGCACAGTACTATATTTTATACGACATATGATATATATTATTATACTGATACAGTGATTATATTTAATCAATATAGTAACAATTGAATCAAATCAGTTCAGTCCATGACAGTGAAAAAGTTAAATAACTACAGACACAGGGTGGGCAGTACTTTTGCTCTCCCTACTCTGTGTCATGGAGAGAGTGATGATGACTTAGTCACAAAACTTAATCATAACTGTGAGTCATAGGTGTGTTTAATGAAAGAAGTGCTGGGCTTCTCCTCGCAACACGCAAAAGACAGAGACACACAATCCAATAGTGTGATAAGAGAAAAACCCCTGCTGGCCTCTATTGATTCCTACTGAAGCATCGATAGCAAGGAGCTAGGGGGTTCTCTCGCTTTCTTTCTGTGTGTGTGTGTGTGTGTGTGTGTGTGTGTGTTCAGCGTTCACTTCCACACCAAACTCCTCATCTCACACGACTGCTGTCGTCCCAGCGTTTTATCACGACTGCAGAGAAAGCCTCACAAAGGCAAGAGAATCTGTTCCTTTCCTCCTTTCCTTCCTTCTCTCCCCCCTCACTGCGGCTGATCAAGGACACAGATATCAGAGGCAGCTTGAAGGGAAGCGCTTTCTCTAAAGTCGCTGAGAAGTGCTGCTTCTGAAGACTGAGGATGGCCCTCTATACACACCACACACACACACACACACACACACACACACACACAGAGGGAGAACAGTGGAAATAAGCTTTTGTAACAGTCTGAGAGAGAGTTGATGTGTCCTTCAAACTGAAACAGTGCTCTCCCTCCTCCCTCTCTCTCTCTCTCTCTCTCTCTCTCTCTCTCTCTCTCTCTTTCTCTCTCTCTCTCCCTCTCTCCCTCTTTCTCTCTTTCTCTCTCCCTCCCCCGCCCCCCTCTCATGGCATGTGTTCTGGGTACGATATGAAAGCCTACAAGAGTTTTTGAGGCACTTTTCAAAGATGCTGCTACACTGAAGCGGCTGCCTTTGTTCTGTACTCCAGTGTGCTCTAATGATAATTGCTCACATACGTCAGAAATTCAGGAGCTGCGTGCTATAGGCTAACACACATAGACACATGCGGCACATTTCAGCTACCTCCAGCAGCCCCAAAGTGTTCAGCCCATTGAGACGGATGCTCAATTGGCCTCCACCAGCCTGGTGAACCTGTGTCTGTTTCAGTGGTTGAACTAAACTCCACTTATTGACTCCTGAGTATCAAATGCATGAAATCCTTGAAACTCATGACATTTTGGATTTTTCAAATATTTTTTCAGGCAGTCTAAATAGTGAGTAGTCTTGACTTTCAAAGGTTCTGCCACAGATATACGCAAAACTTTGCATCACTAAATTAGGAACTTTATAGGAGAAGGAAGAAATTATACTTGTAATAAAAAAAGCTTTTATTACAAGTAATTTTGGAGCATTTCTATTGGTCCAATTCTCATGAAATTGTGTTACAAAGTAAAAAAAAACAACATCCAGATTCATATAATGTCAAATATGAAATGCTGACTTTGCCATCAGCAGCCGGAGTCTGAGAGAGCATCTCCACGCATCACCTTTAAACAACGTTAACCGGCACAGGCATCTGTTAGCAGGACTGGCTGAGCTGAGGACCCGAGCATGTCGGCTGCCTGATGGTGCCACATCGGTGGTATCGAAAAGAGCCAGTGGCTGGCTTCACATGTATCAGAGGAGATATGTGTCCTTACCCTCCTAGTTTCAGGAGCACTACTAGTGCTAGCGGGAGCTACGGATGGTTTGGTTAACTGGCAGTGCCAAATTGAAGAAAAAAGAAACAAATGTCACGAAATAAAAAAAAAAAGAGAAATACTATGGTTTGCATGACATCAACAATATGGTTATTTTATTAAAAGCTATGCAGCAAAATTAAGAAAGAGCTCAAATGAGCCAACAATGCTTTTTCTAAGGATGTCATAGTGTACCTAAAAATGGCTGAGAAATGAGAAAAACCTCTGTGTCTCAGATATCTCTGTCCTGGAATCAGCTGTAAAGTGCATCTTCTCATGGTTAACAGACATTCAGTGAGCCGCCCTGATAGGAGACGGGATCCACTAGCAAGACTTTCTATACCTCAGTTCATGCAAGGATGCGATGCTGAGTGCATCAAGCTTTTAAAAGACCTGTAAACTCTTTCAAATGCTTTTAAAACCCTTTTAAAAAGGTTCATGAGCCCCCCTGCTCCCCTTATCGCCCTTTTCTCATTCCTCTCATGAAAATTTAATCAGGCATTTAAGATGAATAGCCTTTGCTGAGTAACTGTGCTCTAATCCAATGCAAACGTTGCCTTTTTAGTGAAAAGCGATACAGGCAATGAGGGCAGCCATAGCGCTGAAATGTAAGCACAAAAGACATCCTTTCCAGACCCTTCGAATTGTCCGAAACACCAGGACAGAGAAAGAGAACAGGAGTATTCTCATTCAGCAAATGGGATGTGTGTCCTAATTTCCAGTTCATAAATGATTGGCCTTTCACCCTTATGGATTAAAGGAGCAAGTCTACAGAACATATCATTAGTTAGGCTACTGTCCATCCACTGTGGTTATCTTCACATGGAACACAAGCTCCTTGACATGGATTCCAGGAGCTTCAAGGAATGCAATTTACAGCATTCCTGCTTGTTAAGCATGTGTCCACGTGTGTGGGAACATAAGTGAAACATCATGTGTAGCAACACTGCCTTCCCCTTGGCAGACTGGGGTTCAATTTCCTGGCTAGGAAAGCACACCAGAAAGCGTACTGGTGTCCTAATGCAACATTCGCCTGTATAAAAGAGCATCAGCATTAATGTAAATGTATTTAATTTCATTTTAATACACAGTACATCTTCCACTGTCACCTAATCAGTATATTAACTAAACTATAAACTATACTGAAAATCGAACTGCATTTAAATGCGCCGAATGTCCAAACAAAACAGAACATGACGATGGGAAATCACTGTGGACAGGACATCATTTTATCCATCGGGACTTGGATGTTGAAAAGCCAGTTTTAAAAGAACGAGAGTTAGGTGCCAGTCTGCAGTCAGCTATGGAGGGTTACTCACCTCCGGCAGCACCACCACCTTAGCACCTGCACTGTACTGAGGAGAAATACTGGTAGTACAGGAAGCAGAGGAGGAGACAGAGGGAGATCTTCTTCCAGGAGTTAAATGTATGTGCAAGCCAGGAATGGAGGTGATGACTGGTGTTTATACACCACAATAGGTGGAAGAGTTGGGAGGGGGAGGGAAAAAGGCTTGGATAATATAAGGTAATATAAAATGTCCCTGACCCTATTACACGGTAATAAAGCCCAACATCAGCAGCCGGTCAGAGGTGGGTAAAAGTCACAACACTGGTCAAACATCATGAAGAAACAGGAATTAACGTGATTCAATGAATTGTGCTTAGTATGACCAAGCACATTAACTTACATGGTAAATGAAAGTGAGAGTCCAGTTCAATTTCGGGTTGTATGTAACGAAAGCTATAGTATAGCTATGTAACTGTAGTTATAATGAGTACAATTGTTCATATGTAGGCCACTCAGCTCAGCTGTGATTATTAAGTAATTAATTACAATAGACAGCATGTGACCAGTCAAAGCTGGGAGTCACTACACTGTATGGCGTTGTAATAGGGTCACTGAATATCTGAAATGCAATTGGGGCTCAACCGGCTCCTCCATAGCCTAACAAAAAGTCTCTTAAACACAGTACCAACACAGAAGCTTCACCTTTCAGATTGTGTGTGTTTACATGCTTTCTAATGAGTTGCTGTGCTCTTAGAAAGTCCATCCTTAACCTACACACAGTCTACACACAATGAAAAGAGTCCAGCATCCACAAACTGCAACCAAATCCCTGTTCAATTAACTCCCTCAATTAAAACCAGGAACAGAGTGAGAGTGTAACTGTGGGCAGCAGGAGTGTGTGTTTATAGATACAATATGCATTCCAGTAATGTTGTGGTTATAGAATACTGTATATGGCGATAAACAACCAATCATTTGTGTACCTATACTGTCCTAGCATGTTAGCATGTGTGTGTGTGTGTGTATGGTACAGAAGTACAAAGGGCATGTGTGCTAAGTGGTTTATGCATGCATGTCCGTTTGGCACAGTCCCGTGAGCGCTGTGTGCATATTTTGTTTGTGTTTGATGTGCGTATGCCCACATGCCAGCGTGTTTGTGTGTAAACACAGACGATACTCTCGGCTTTCACAAAATCAACCTTATTACAAAATGCGACAAAACAATGCCAAACAAAAACTCTCCCAAACCAAATATGTGAAAGAACAAGCTGCCCATCTGTCAACAAATGGGGCATGCATGAGTGTGCGTGTGTGTGTGTGTGTGTGTGTGTGTGTGTGTGTGTGCGTGTACAGGAACTCCACATAATGGGCCAGCAGCACGCGCCTCACTCCTCTTATTCCCTTATTTATTTATTTCTGTTAGTTAGTTCCCGCAGAGCACGCAAAATTAATGTCAGCCAGCAGAAAATAGACATAGAAAGCTAAAATTCAGCACTTTCTGGCCAGAGAAGTTATTTATCAAGCTAACAAGGAGGGGGAAGAGGCACCCTGTTCCTGCAGGCCTGCCTGCGAAATATGTGCCATTAAATTTCCAGCTTTGGGTTTTGCAAGCGCGAGAATAAAAGTGAGGGTGTCAGGAAGAGAAAAGGGGGGAGAGAGAAAGAGAGAGAGAGAGAGAAAGAGAGGGAGACAGGGAGGGAGGCTGGGAGGGAGGGATGGAGGGATGGAGGAGAGAGGAATATGGATGCTGCCCTCATCTCAGACACATTTATCCTCAGCGGGCAGAGACGCAGATGAACTGACCGCGGCACACAGGGCCGCTTATTGTGCCTGCACACGCAGAGAGTGTGTGTGTTAGGCTGCAGCAGACTGAGGGACAGGGCTGGGCTACAGGCGCTAAACACAGGCAATACGTCCCTGCAGAACGGCCTTACACATCTCTTACAGCAAGACACGCCTGTTAACACAGAGCACACCATATACACACGCCCGGGTGAAAACAGTTAACCCTGGAATATCTGTCTTACTGTCAGACAGAAAAGCAGGCGACTGGCTTCTAGCCCTTTAGCGGTCATACAAAAATAGATCTCATGAAAAATATAATTTAAAACATAACACTGACTTTCATATACTCCTACTCCTACGTGTTATGAAGTAGAAACTCGCAATGAGTAATTATACAGGCTTATCACAGGCACTGTGATAATGTACTGTGGGCCACAATCAAAATAAAAATGTATTAATGATGCACCATTAATTGTGTCATAGAAAGTGCAAAGTGTTATTATTATTATTATCATTATTATTATTATTATTAAAATTATTTTTAAAAGATTATTCTTATTATTATAGAGATACAACAACAATAAAAAGTAAGTACTAAGAATGGTACATTCTATAAAATGTTAATAATATTGGTAAAAATAAAACAATATTATAGTAATATGTAACATATAAATAATTTATTATACATATAGTAATTATATTATTAAATGTACATACATACTTACACACACATACACACACAGTAGTACACAATAGTTATATAGCATATTTGTTATGTATTTATTAAAAACAGCAAAATGCACAATAACATATCAGATGAATTCCTAAATTAAAGGTATTTACAAATAAAAATATTGATACTGCTTTTGCAGGAGTAACTGTCTCTATTGTGCAGGAAAGGCTTTCTACTAGATTTTGGAGCATTGAGAATTTGAGAATCTGCTTGCATTCAGCAACAAGAGCGTTAGTGAGGTCAGGATGTTGGATGACGATCATCACCCCGCCTCATACCCTAACTCCCCAACTCATCCCAAAAGTACTGGTTGGAGCACCAACCATCATTAACAAGAGAACACAGTCCCACTGCTCCACAGCTCAGCTAGGGGGCTTTATACCACTCTAACCCACACCTGGCATGATGCCAAAAGGTTGTCCCATTCTATTTGGCAGCACTTCTCTACAGGGACTAGATAAGCTGTGTGTGTGTGTGCATTTGCGTCATCTGTGTAAAGTAGCTGAAATCATTCATTAGAAAGGGTGTCCACAAACATTTGGACATATACTCTGTTTATGTATAGTGAAAATCAAATATAGTGTTTTCCTAAGGACTGCAAAGTGCAGTAAATGTATTTGAACAAAAAGATATCAAATGAATTTCTATGACTTTTCTGCATGATTGTCATCTTTGTCATTGGTGGCATGTTTAATGTGGACTTCATAGCCCCTTGTGTGAATACTAATATTGGTTCAGTTATAAACTATGTTGACTTCCCTATAATATGGGGTATTATGCTGGATTAATTAAATACAAGGCGCAATGCTAACAAGCACATGTTGTAGGAAAGACCGGGGGGGGGGTGCATGGGGGTTGGGATGGGTGGGTGTTTGAAGAGAGTGAGAGAGTGAGAGAGAGAGAGAGAGAGAGAGAGAGAGAGAGAGAGAGAGAGAGAGAAAAGGAGGAGAAAGAGCAGAGGGGCTGCCATGGGCTAGAGGAAGAACCGCAGGCTCAGTCTGAGGTGTTTTGAGGAATATGCATGCATAACTTTGATCCATTAGTAGCTAATAAAAAAACAACATACACTTCACAATCTCAGTCTGACCTAAAGTACAATGTGCTACAGAAGTGAATAATCACTGATATTTCTGATATGTATCATTAATTAAAATCTATATTTGTTTGATTGGAAATAGAAAATGCTGAAGACTTCATATGCAATGTGCAGCTCCTAATACGCAGTCTGTGCTTCTGCTATCTTTAGTTCGGCCTTGTGGAAAGGTCCTCATGCTTATTACAGCACGCATGGTCACTGCAGTGCTAATTGAGTAAGTGGTGCTAGAGAGCATATGTGTGTGTGTGTGTGTGTGTTGTGTGACTGAACTGGGCCACAAGCTGTGGAGGATAAGGCCATGATGTGCGGTACCGAGTACCAATATTTTTAACCTTACAGATAGAGCTGGGAGTCTTCAGGATCTAGCTGCTAAAGATAGCCCTGCTCTTGCCTGTCTTTGGTTATAGTTCACAGCTCTCACACACATACAAAAACACACACACACACAGTGGGTGCTACTCCACAGGAAGGCAAGAGCAAGAGCGACTGTGTGCTCTTCCTTTCAGAGAGAGGGAGAGCGAGAAAGAGGGAAGGAGAAAGATGGCATATTGTTTGGAAATAAATCCTGAAAGGTAAAGGTAAAGCCTGTGAAGTACATGTTTGGCTGCAGGAAAACTTCTTACTCCTCCAGGCTCAATTCCAGCTTGTAGAAAAACAACATTTAAACTTCCAACTTTCCAACACTTAACACAGTGCATGACACATAAAGTCAAGTCCTTATTTAAATGGCCCATTTTCCACACGGTTTGTATTTTTTCCCCTTTTTATATTCAAACTTTAAAAGCTTTACTCATCCATACAGCATGTTCACACAATGACAAAAAACACAGTGTATCCAACAAGAACCAAAGTCTTGTACATCTGTTATACAGCGACAGAAAACAGCAGATTTAAACCTGTAAAAAAATATTATTCAACCAGTCAATTTCTGCCAATGGAATGGCGACTGGAGGGCCTGAGGAAAGAGGCTACACATGGACAGAAGATCTCATCAGTAATAATAACCTTCAGGGCTATCATTGGTCATTCACAGATTCGATCCCCAGTGATTTCTCAGCCAGAGAGTAGGAGAGAAGTTATCCACTTGAGGCCGCTCCACCTGACTCCACTTACGGTGCACGCAGTCTCACAAAGAATGCACGGCAGCCATATTAAAAAAGATAATTTCACGAGCATTGGAGTTGCCTAGTATTCTGGGAATTGAGGTGGTTTAGGAGTATTGCTATGGTAACTTCAAACTATTACATTGCCCTTGTCCAATGAAATGTATGTAGAAAATGGTGACGAACGCTGGTTGGATGGGTCCTCTGTGAATTTTTGCCTAGGGCCCCAACAGACTCTAGAATCACCACAGCCAGGGTTGTGCCAATACTATAAATGTTGCCTGATATTGGTATAGATTTTTTAAATTTACATATCAGTCTGTGACATCACAACAATCCTGAATTCCAAATTGGCCATTTTCAGCTTAATTTCCACATAACTGCTAAGGAGTGATTTACGGGAAGTTGTGGAATTTTACAACATTTGCATAAAAGTCCACTTTTATTTAAAAGCAAATGACAAACTGTACTAGTTTTCCATGATATAGGCCTGAACCTATCTCTCTCTGTCTCTCTCCATCTCTCACACACACACGTACGCAATCACGAAGACTTCTCTGTCCCTCACAGCATGCCCTGTCCCCTCTTTGGGTGACCTCAGCACAGTGTCCTGGAGTTACAGTAGGGGAAAAGTGCTGCTGTCTGCAGGAGTATCAGCTCAGCATGTCCAATACTGTCCTATCATATTCATCCTACCCCCTCACGCACTGAGAACACAAGCGCACATACACACACACACACACACACACACAGAACAACATACTCATGTACGTAGAACATCTTAGAATCTTTTCATTGTCTTACACATGCACACACACTTTTCTTTCGTACACACACGCATGTATGTCCAGTGTCCCACACATGCATACATAAACTCTTGCTTCCGCATACACATATGTACACATACAAACTCTCATGTAAACACTCGATCTTACAAATACAAAGACATACCCGTATCATACCCTACATATCTTTCACAATGTACTTGAAGTAGCTCTAGAACTACAATATTTATTATATAACATATAATATTTATATTATAACAAATAATGTAATGTAAAGTTTTTCAATGGAAGTATTCCAAGTCATTTCTATTGGTCCATTCAATATGAAATCTTGTCACAGGTAGAGAACAACTTCCAGATTCACATAACATCGCAAAGTGAAAATCCACAGAAAAGTCTAACACTATAGTCGTGAACATTTATTAATGCATCTAGAAGCACCACGTTAAACAGCATTCCTACACAACCATTTTTATTCAGATCGACAGGGCTGGGTTTTCCTAGTGCATAGATGATTCTCGAAGAGTCAAGTGGCCATCCTATTGAACACTTTTTCTACCAGTTAATATCACCTTTACACTGATGCTTATTGGGAAACTGAGCCAAGACTACTAACTGAATAGCAAGTCCTCAGATTAATAACTGAGTAATAAGCCTGCAGTGTAAACGCAAGAGGTTTTACACACATACACAGTCGTGCATACATACACACTGATAACCTGCATTGACCACGCAGCCTTTAAATAAAGACAGGCCTTCGATCCTGACAGAGACCAGACAGAAGGGCAGTGTGTGTTTCAGTTTCTCTGAGAGTGTAGGAGCCTGCATTACTGCAGTGTTTTATTCATCCACTACCCGGCCTAGACCAGTCCTAGTCTTCACTAAAGCAGCTTTAAGATGCCAGATCCCTTTTAATGGTCACATTAGGGATTTATGTTAAAAGAAACCAGAAGTGTGAGTCATACGTTCCTGTTTCAGTTTGGGTCAACTGCATGGCACTCAGTCGCAGTCTCAGCGACAGACACTACTGAACAAAACCACTCCAAACATGATGCAAGAGCATCTCATTAGCGACCAAAGTGCAGTGCATAATTGTCTTAAACAATTTTGGTAAAAAATACCAAAATCACTTCCCAAACACTGGTGAAAGTATAGTTTACACCTCATATCTCTAAATACTCAAACGTATTCAAAGTCAGTAGTGTGAAATCACGGCACGCTGTATTTCCCATTCAGTGGGCAGCTGACGTCTTTAAAAAGAATAATCAAACACAAGTATGTGTGTGAGAGGGCTTAAAATGCGTGTGCTGCAGGTCCTATCTTTTACAGAATTTTTCAAATTGCGGAATTATTTCATTTTGAGAAATCTGGTAAATTCCAGTTTCAGTGGGACATTCACTGGCTTCAGCACAATGATAAGGTGAAAATAGTAAGGCACTGATTAAAGTGAAATGACCAGACAGATCATTGGGCAGCCTTTCTGAGCTAGAAATCTGGATGGATGAAATACTGGAGAAATGTATAGCTGGTACCTCAGACTGCAGGGGTAGAGAGCAGGAGCACACATCATATCACAGGTGCAGGAATTTTCTTGAAGACCTGCCACGGAAAAACAAGACAGACAGAGAGAGAATAAAATATCACTTAATGCATCAAATACACTGTAGCTTACATTATATTATAAATGATATTAAAAAATAATTTTAAATACAACAAAAACACTTGTGTTTCAATTATTGATATAATTTTTATATAATTTGATACAACTGCTATCATTGTATTGACTACCATTGTAGACAGACAGATAGATAGATAGATAGATAGATAGATAGATAGATAGATAGATAGATAGATAGATAGATAGATAGATAGATAGATAGAACCAAATACAACAAAACAATTCAAGGTAAATGAATAAAACAAGAACACCTGATGAAGTGCCTAAATGTCTTCTGAAACCTATTTAGACTTACAGATATCTATTAACACTTCACAATCAGGCCTATCTGATTGTTCAACATCTAGACATCTAGAACATCTAGAAAGAAAGAAGCCAACACCCATCCCACCCAAATTCCACTCTACTGCAGTAGTCCAGCATTAGTAACCTCTGACTTCACACTCTGAGCTCACAGTGTTGGGACAGCGTGCCCTTTTACGCTGACCTGACACCAGTGTTTTAGATTCAACGCTAATGTTAAGTTATACGTGTTTGTGAATGTGTGTAATTTCTGATGAGCTGTTTGCCATCAGCTGAAATCTGAACACAGAACACAAAATTCTACTAAGGCCTGGACCAACTTAAGCCAATCTGCTCTGGCGAGATGATCTGGCACTGTTTCAATTCGGTAAGAATTCTCACCGGTCAAAGACAAGCAGTGCTCAGGCTGAACGACTTGTTAGACGCCTTCATTATGCAGTGAATATTTCCACCGCGTCCTGTGTGTGAGGAACACGCAGAGCTATTATGACAGTAAACAAGGCCACGGGAGAGAAATTTAGCTCAGAATGACACAAACGATTGCTGGTTGGCTCTGCAGCGCCTGCTCTTCTTGCCGCGCAGAACTGGCTGCTGTCACTAACATTTTCTGACTCCTACGAATTCCACAAACCGCTTCGTCTGCTTGGTGTGCCCAGCTCTTTAGATATTTTACTAAGCCATGCATTCAGAAACAACAACTGCACAGAGCAGGTTCACCATTTAGTGCGAGTGAGAGCGTGCTAGTGATAGGAGAGGGGCTCTGAGCTGGGTCAGGTTTACACATTCTCCTCACTGCTCTGCTCTGGGCCACAGGGCGTGACATCACTCGCACGGGTCAAGCTCCCAGAAAGAAGAAAGAGAGGCGAGGAGGAGAGAAGAAAAGAAAGACCCTGGAAGTGTTGTACTGTGGGGTCACCTTGCTTGGCTGAGAGATCAATGTCTCTTTGACTGGCTGGCTAAGGAGAAGACGGGGCAAGAGAGGGACAGACAGAGAGAGAGGAGAAAAGAGAGAGAGAGCCAGAGAGACTATGAATGCTGCTAAGATACCTTGCCAGTAAATCACCTTGCCGGCTTCATTGAGATGCAGGTATAACACAGACTGGGCGCTAGGCCAGCTTTTGCACTACAAATGTTACACATGCACAAACATTCACATATACACAAAAATGCATACACATACACACACACATACGTATGTACTGCTATTGTCCACCACATACTACAGAATTGACATAATTCCTAAATTCATTCATTCCAAAGCTGCACATTTAGCTTAGTCTATTTTCCACCTTTATGAAAGCTTATCCCGTCCAATCAAATACAAAAGGAACAATATCTGGCTATATCTTTGTGTTTATCAAAGCAATTATGATCAATAAATCAATCATCACATTTATCTGTAGTTCAGCTCAGTTCTTTCTGAGCACACCAGTATCACACACCATAGTTTGCCATAGTCTCACAGGTAGAATACACCAACATACTAATACACACTCCTACAGTGCACAAGCTCACACACACATAATACGCAGGAGTTTGTCTTGCACCCCCTCACCATCCCCAGCCGCTCCCTCAAGCAATCACAGTCCTGGCTGAAACACACATCTTCAGGATATAAACACGACATCTTTAGAAATACTGCAGAAGGCCCCGTGCTGGGGGGAGAAAAAGTTAAATTATTAGCTTTTCAAATAAATGCCCTATAACTCAGCTTTGCGGAGCGCGAGCTGTGTCGAGGTGAAGGGGGGTGGGGAGCAGCAGGCATGTCGGCGGATGATGGACACACCGCAGCGGGGACATAAACTCTCCCCCGTTAAATCACTTTAAATGGAAATGTTTAGTGGCAGAGATGCAGATGAGCCTGAACTGCCGGCTGCAGAGATTGTCTTTCGGGTTTCAGAGTCGCTGAATGGAAGCGCTCTCCCTAATGTCCCCTTGACTGGCCAGGCTGCTGTGAGTAATCCAGCACAGTGAACACAGACGGCCAGAATGGCTGTGGGAGAAGCAGAGGACCAGAGCTAAACTGTCTGAAATTGCACTCTATGGTCATAGCCACTGATAAAAAAAAAACAACCAAAGGTGAGGAAGACATGATGAAGAACATTACATTCAAAATCTTGGAACACACTGTCTGCCCAGTGCTTTCTATATCATGGCAATCCTTCCTTACACATCTAAGTCACAGTCTAAATGTCTCCTTCATTGAGAGAAAGGAAAAAAAAAGTCTTCTTCGCCCTAGCATTGATTCCAACAGAGGCCCTCTCTGATATGATTACAGATAATATCGTTTAACTTAATGCATGTAGATGATTCAAATGCCAATATGCATGAGGGGAACTGTGATTTCTCATTGTTGGCCTTTGATGCGAAAGACCGATATGGTGACAGAAGACAACTATATTATCAGTATTAACCTAATCACAGCTACCCCGTGGCCAATGATCAGGGCACATACGGTGTCAATATTTAACTTCTGATTGAATTAAGCAGAATGCAATCCTGAGTGTACGCAATTTGCAACCAGCCTGTGTTGGTGTGCATGTGTGTGTGTAGGTATGTATGCTTGGTATATAAATACATATTATATTTACATCACTGGGTCTGGAGCTCAAACTAAAAAAAAATTACAACTGCATTTAAATGCATATCAACACATATCGTCACTGTCACACAATACCCTGGTATCACCAATACAGCAACTTTCCAGGAGAAGGCAAAAACCTCCTTAACTTTTAATGGAAGTCAATGTAAAAAGATTCTACTCCAAGTCATTTTGGAGCTTTTCTATTGCTCAAGTCACCATGACATTTTAAGACAGTGTAAAGGACCGCTGCTAGATTCGCAATATGTCAAAACGGCAAAACTGAGAAGGTTTTTGCATAACAGTGAAAATAAATATATTAGTAGCATTTGAAACAATATAATGGAATTGATGGGGACATCGTGTAGCTTACACCTTCACAAATCATCCTCTCTGCTGAAGACTACCTTACATTACAAGGTTTGATTAAAATGATAAAATCACAGTCCCGGCTGCAACATACCAAAGGTGCCATAAGTGTGCTGTAACCTGCATAAACACCTGCATGCCATGAAATCCCACCTGACTTCTAGTGTTTTAGTCATCAGAGCATGCATGTCAATCCCTATAATTAAATGGTAATTAATATGATGTCATCAAACCTGAAAACCAGAAGATCACAAGCACTGCTGAACTGTTGTGCCCAACCGACACAAAGCCAGGAAGATGTGCACGCTACACTCCTACAATCCAACACTCCTGTAATTAAACAGCACTGCATATTGACCTCGTCAGGTGGAAAACCCATAAATTACAGCATACAAGCCCTACTCAAAGGCAGTCTATGCCCAGCTGTGGAAGATGGCCAATAATTCATCATTTTAAAGCAGCAAAAACAAGGTCTTTTCTCTGCTATTAATCACACAGGAAATCATTGCATTTTCCACAGGGTAGAGACTACTGCGCCCAAACGCACACCAAACACGCAGCAGAGAGCTGATCCCCACAGCACAGAGAGCTTTCACAGATTAGTCCTACACTTCTACTCACCCTTTACTGCAGACACTCTGTTTACCCATCAAAGAGATGGAGAGAGAGAGAGACAGAGACAGAGACAGAGAGAGAGAGAGAGAGAGAGAGAGAGAGAGAGATGTGAGTGTTTGTGCTATAAATATAGTAATATTTCACCATGATCAATCCAACAACAGGTAAAAAGTTAAATATTCTTCTAAAGATTATTTTTACAGTGACTAATCATGAAGAGCTTTGGGAAACGTTGAATAAAAAACACAAATGCAAAAACAGGTATTACAGTGTATAGCAAACGCACTTGGGCTTCACTGTCTTTGACTCATAAATGCTGTCAAATAAAATAAATGGAGCTGAATGAAATATCATTTCAGAGTGTTGAAGTATTATATGCCACTGTATTGTATGCGAATACGTGTATAAATGAATTCAATGTGAGTTGTTGATTATATTGCAATAAGACGGTAGTTCGTTTGATTGAATGCGTTATGGAAAAATCGAATCTCCAAAAACAGCGACAATTCATTTTTACGAGCCTGTATATACTGTGATTAATTCACGTTCATACGATGAGAAAAACATAAAAAAAAAAAAAACATATTTAAGTTTGTCAGTTTGTTTTTAATAAAAAAAATAAACGTTGTTTTGGTTTATTTCGGAATATCTCTCTAAAACTGTTCACGCTCGGTTCATCCTCTTCTTTAGAGGAACATCGCGAAAATATCTACAAGCTCATTTTGTTAAAATTTCGGGGATTGTCTTCAGAATTAAAACTTTTATATGTTTGTTCTGAATGAACTGCGACACTCAACAGGTTTATATGGGGGTTCAGAATGAATTATTAACCGCGGAGAGCGAAGGGCAGCGGGGTGTTTAGATAAGAAGAGCTCAGACGCCCTGGCTATTCAAACTCCTCATTAGACAAAACTACTGTTTTAAGATTAAATCATCGTTAGTTCTCGTCTAAAGGATCATCCCTGCTTTTTGGAGAACAACCTCTAGAAGAAGGCCTATTGTTGATTTAAAAATGACCTGACCCTCAAAATACATGTTTAATTAGATTGCATGGGGTAAAATACATTTTACGTGACATTTTATTATGAGTTTTTATTATTATTATATATATATTTTTTTTGCTTTTGAGGTATTTAAACTTCCCGAACGTCACGAACATCTTAAACAGTGAATGCATCGTCACTCATTAGCATATTACTATTAGCCTGTAAACTAATATATTTCAGTAACATTAAACTGTCCTGCGGCAACAAGTCAGTTTCTCCAACAACCTCGATTTATTCCATTCAAATGAGAAGGACAAAATTAAGGCCTAATCACTATAATATTTGACTTCGTTATTTTCCTTATTTTTGTCCTCACAAGTTTACCTCACAAGTCACTCTCTGAAGCCTTTTACCTAGCCTGCTAAAATCGTCTACAATGTGCTGCGTATTGGCACAGGAAGTGGTTTATAATGAATAATAATAAAAACAAGAGAAATAGACAGAGAAGGAATAAGAGACCAGAAGAACCGTTTTTATAATTAGAAATTTATTGAGGAACTATATTTGGCGAGGTTGGGGTTTAAAAGGCTCCAGTCAGTAGCTGCCAAACGAATCAACACCAAAACACAACAGGGCTACAAAATGGCTCCTGACTAGCGAGGAGTTTATAAGCTGGTTTCGGTAAATTTCCTCAATATTAACAGTGTTCATCTGTCCATATGCGTGGTCTACAGCGGGTAAATGTGAAAGGCAGTTCAAGAGACCGTGATGTTTCAGTACACTCTAAGGTACACATGTGTGAAAGCGCTGGGCTAATTAGCTGCATGCCTAAATGAAGGTGTTTTTGTAGCTAGACAGCATCTCTCTGATTAATGATATAAACTAGACAAACAGCAGCTTTGATGCAGTGAACTTGAATCCAGGTCAAATTTACAAGACCTGAACAGTGATCATTTAGCATGAGCTCAGACCTGTACCTTGACCATTTTAACACACTGAAGAACTAGTTCACACACAACAAAAGCCGGTGCCTCGCAGGGTGAAATTACAGCTGGGTGTAAGAACACACTTCCAGCAACGCAAGACTTTCTTCACACCAGAGAACAAGAAGACCAAACATTCGCCGTAAATACAGTCTTTTAGCCGTTTTCAACACAGTCAATCCGGCATGGAAACTTGCACCAACTCAGGTACATGACTGAAGACAAGCATGGAGACAAGTGTGGAGCTTGACAGGAAGGTGGGGGGGGGTATGGGTGTCACTTTTTTGTTCAGAGTCCCAAAAAAGTGGTGGACAGACCACACGATGAAGAATGAAAGCAAAGCCGGAGACAACTCCGAAAAGTTCATTCAAAGAAAACAAACCCTGTCAACCAGCACGACCAGCGTGTGGGAACGGTTACATAGGATCTATCGTTAATAATTTACACGATTTAACACATTTGTACAAGACATACAAAATGGAAGAGAATGTGAAAGAGCAGGTGGTGATGTCTCGTTCGCTAAGAAGGCATAAATAAACCCGTTCTGCCATTTTTAAGCGTTTGTAACTCTTTCAAAACTGCTTTCATATAAATGTGATGCATGCGTGAGGAAAGTTTCGGGCGCGCATGCGCAGAGTGGTCCTTGTCAACGCGTCTCTGTCAAGCCGAAGCTCGTAAACCCCCAGACAGACAGAAAAGCACACACGTTATGGGGTGAAAGGACGAAAAAAAAAAAAAAACATAAATGACACGAGAGTCGTTGATGAAAACTTAGGAAAAAGGTCTGAAGTTTGATTCCTCTATTAAATCATTCTAAAACCTGAGGCTGACCCCCATTCTCCGGACCTTGAAAAAAAAAACTAAGCAAGTCTCTTGTCAAATGTGGCTCTCCTCTCACATCTCACATCTAAAAAAAAAATTAAAAAAAAAAAAAAAAAAAAAAAGCTCATAAAACTTGCGGTGTTGGACTCGTTTCCCTCGTTTCTAAACAAGTGCTGCAACAAAAAAACACAAACAAACAAAAAAACTCACATGAAAAACTCTGGAGAGGAAGGGTTGTTGTCGCTGCTCGAGCCGTTTTCTCGGAAGCCGTTACCGACGAGCTTCTCGTACTTCTCCTTGTAGGCGTCCCTCTCCCGGACCAGCCTGGAGATCTCCTGCTTGAGGTGCTCCACCTGCTGCAGCAGCTGCGTCTTCTCGCCCTCCAGCACGTGCCGTTGCTGCACGCGCTTGAAGCGGCACGACTGCGCGTAGCCGCGGTTCTTCAGCGTCCTGCGCTTCTGCTTCAGCCGGATCACCTCCTCCTTGCTGACGCCGCGCAGCTGCCGGTTCAGCTCGCGCACCGACATAGTCACGAGCTGCTCGTCGGAGAAGCGGTCGTCCAGGC
Organism: Salminus brasiliensis; assembly: GCF_030463535.1. Lineage (NCBI taxonomy): Eukaryota > Metazoa > Chordata > Actinopteri > Characiformes > Bryconidae > Salminus > Salminus brasiliensis. The sequence continues at coordinate 25,788,959 of NC_132879.1, forward strand.
GCGCGTGCTGCAGGCTCCCCGCCGAGCCCCCGCCGCCGACTCCTCCGCCGCCCCCGCCGCTGGGCACGCCGGGCGCCGTGGCGCCGTTGTGGTGATGGTGGTGGTGGTGGTGGTGGCCCGTGGGGTGGTGGTGGTGATGGTGGTGGTGGTGCGGCGCGCCGTTCTGCGCCGCCGCGGCCGCGATCACGGCGGAAACGACGGCGGCCGCCGAGCCCATCTCCTCGCCGGCCACGGCGCCCCCGGGTCCCGCCGCGCCGCCGAACTGCTGCCCGCGGGCATAGCCGTCGAAGGTCTGCAGCTGGTGGCTGCTGCTGATCAGCGCCTCTACGGCGTCCTCGGGGCTGAAGCCCAGCGCCTCCGGGTTGAGCTGCTGCTGGTAGCCCGTCATCCAGTAGAAGTCCTCCAGGTGCGTCTTCTGCTCGCTCCCGGAGCCCGGGCTGGGCGCCGAGAAGCTGGGGGAAGGGGGAACCGAGCTGCAAGGCGTGCTCATCGGCGTAGAAGACACGGATCCCCCGGCGACTGGGCGGCTGCACTGGCTGATGCTGCGATCGGGCTCCACCGGCTCCTTTTTCACTTCAAACTTCATCAGATCGAAGTCATTAACATATTCCATGGCCAGGGGACTGGTGGGCAGGTCGGAGTTGCTCATTGCCAGTTCTGATGCCATCCTTTTGCTGTTGACAGTCCTCCAAAGGGGGTGAAGAGCAGCTGTCAGACTGGTCGGGTTCGAGACAGTGTGAGCCAGCTTGATTTCTTTATTTAATTCTTCAAAACCGAGAGAGGAAGAGGTAAAAAAAAAAAAGACTGCGGATTTGTGTTATAAACGAGCAGCCTGGTTGGGGTGTTTTGTCGTCTCTCCCGTCTCTCCTCTCTCAGCACGCGGGTCTCGGCGCGTCTGAATAGGAAACATTTAACACTTCATGGCTTCGCTTTTTTCTTGCTTTCTTTTTTTCTACAACAATTGCGTAAAACTGAGGAGGTTAACGTGCATGTGACTGGCAAATTGTTGCTTTTGCTGGAGAAAAAAAGAGCACTCCGGGCGTGTAGTGGAGTTTTTAAAGGATCGCCCAGCAGACGAGTATAAAAGCAATGCTGAGTTTTATAGCCGCCCTGACGTCACGTTTGAAATAGGAATTGGACTGGGACTCGCAGCCAATGGGAGCGCTCCATCTGAGAGCTAATTTACATATTAGAGAAGAATCAAAAGTTTTTCCTCAACTGTTTGTCCGGACTTAGAACCGAGCTCGCGCTTTTAACTCTTTAACATCAGTTTAACGATACACTACTGATCTCATTCAAGAAACCTGGCTTGCAGCTCCTTTATACTGTTTGATGGTCCGTTGCAGGAAGGCATGTGTGGGCTGAAACACCACGTTAACGTCATATAGTCTAGACTAGATTTCATGGTCGAATGACAATTTTCTTGGCTAAGAAACACACTTGTTTTGTGAGATCTTAACGTGACGGACAACATCGCTTCCAGGTCTACCCGCTAACTCGCCGATACACCAAAAAAGTGTTAGTATCGTAATGACAGAAAAACGTAAATGTCTGAAATCAGAGTCTAAATGAAACACTTTGACGAGAGGTGTCGCCTTTAAGAGGGAGATATAAGCTCAGAAAATATTCAAACGAATGCTCGGTGGTGAGACTATGTGGTACTGTGTCGTTTTTGTCGAATAAATCGTGCTCTGAGCTCCAGCATGTCAGTCCTGCCCCGGTGTGAAAACACAACAGTGCCACCTTTCGGAGCATTCACAACCAGCAGCTGGATAAAAATGGCCCAAAGTCTGCTTTAGTTTGGCCGTTTAGCCTTCAACTTTTCAGCTAAATCTCTACATGTTGCAATTTTGAGATGCTGTTATTATTAATAATAATATTTGGACGCACACAAGTGCAAATGCTAACCTCTTTTTAGGTCACTTCAGGCGCAGAGAGTGATCTCAGATGTTACAGGCGACGTTCTGCATGATCTGAAGACACAGCCAGTATTAGATGCACGTGTTGCATGATGTACAGTAACGGGGGAGCAGACTTTGCTCTTAATATCACGACAGCAGGGCATGGGTTTGGCCCTCTTTGCCATGGAAGTGCTTAGCGTAAAGCGAGCAAGTGCGCACAAAACCAAGTGTTCTGTAACGACACACGCCACGTGTTTCCACTGAGGCTGCATATGTGTGTGTGTGTGTGTGATCAGAGGCAGCAAAGCAGAGTATTCTCTCAGGACACACTCCAGTGTGGGAATGCCACCCAAACTACAAAGCCGCCAGCCTCAGAATAAAAAACAGCCACACTCCCAGAGCACCAAATGGAAGTAAATATTCTCTTGGTCTCCGTGACTGTTTTTGAGGACCTAAACTGGGAGAGAATAAACATATTATTTCATTAATTAGATCACCAAACAAAAGCCTTTGGAGGCCTTTCAAGAGCCCTGAATAAATATTGAATTTATGTCCCATCTGACTGCATAACAGCTCAAGCGTCAAGAGGAATAACGAGAGGCAGAAGATAATGAATATATATAGAAAACCTTTTGGCAGCAGAAGCGAGGGCCTTTTTTTATACCAAGTTCAAGTGCCTTTTCACCACCTGTTCTTTTTAGAATGTATAGAACTCCACCGTTAGGCCCGATCTAATAACCTGCAGCTTTGGTCTGTTTTCCCAACATTGAAGACTATTCCAGTGATTCTAGATGTTCAACTGCACTTAACTGATTGTATGTGTACTGGACCAAAATCACACTCAGTTAAAAGAGTGGAATAAAAGACATACTTGAGATATTAATAAATAAATGGTGGTTTTGATTTCGAATGCTCCTCCCTGCAGAAACAGTACACACTATTCTGTATTCTATGTGCACTTCTACTCCATGAATTGATGAGCAGAATTAAGCTTTAGGCTCGATTCCTCTCAAAAACTGCTGTAAAACAGTGTCTCAGACAATAGGCACGGTATTCATAACCATTTCATGCAATAACGTTTTGTGACATAGCTTCAGATGCCTGGTTCCCATCACCACCACAATGACAAAGTCTTTGTTCAAAGACTTTATTCAAGTTCATTTAGAACTGAACATTTCACATCACGTCCACTCTGAGTGATTTTTCATCTGATTTGAATTAATTATGCAGACTTTGTTGTTGTATTTATTTGGTAGGTGTGTGGCGTAGGGGTGTGTGGTTTTAGTGGAATACAAAGACAATGGTGTAGAGCTGTGGGCAGGTTCATCTTACGCTTACTGAAATTGGATGTTTTAATGATAACTATTCACTTAGATGATTGATTCTGTTACAGCAGTTTACTTATGGCCAGTCAGGTTGAGATTATAAACCTATCATGCCGCACTCTTGATTTTTCTTGTGCGTGTGTGTGTGTGCACTCTGCTCATTAGAATAGAAGCTTTTTTCTACATGAGGTTCATCCCTGAAATGTTATACTTGTCCACAAGGTTAGAGAATCATGCACGTCATGTTCCTCATTCTTTTGATTACCATTATGGATGTCAATAAAAAATAATCCTGCAATACAGAGTAAATGCTGTAAACCTAAAGCTTATTTCTAAAGGTGTGCTTAAACCATCTCTTGAGGCCATAATATGACTGGGCTGAGAATATTGTGATCATAGTATCTCAGCCTGCTTTAAGCTTATTTTGTGTTTGTGTATGACATTACACTGACAATAATTCAGCTGTCTGCGGTCAGCATGTGAGCACTCCTGCCGGAAGCACTTCAGTATTTACCTCCAATAAAGCTGAATTTATTGGGTCGTGCTTCTCACAGGTTAATGGGAAGAGCACTGGCATAATATATCACACACGTAACGATGGTTAAATGGTTAATAGTGTTGTGCACAGTACATTCAGATCCTCTTCCTGGGGTTTCATTATAGGAAAGGCCACATCACCTATTGTTTATTTGAAGGAATTTCAGGGGGCCAGAGGATTAAACAAAAAGGCTTTACAGAATTTAGATCAGACACACCATCTTGGTCAGTTGTGGCATGCAAATGTGTTGTAATAATTGCTATTGCATCTTAAAATAAGGTCTCCTTAATGGTCCTAGGACAAGCCTTTATTTTGTATAAATTTTGTTGTGGTAGACTTTGTGATTATCATGTTTACTAGTTTCACACATATGTACATAACCACAAATGATCAAAATCAGTCTGATTATTCAAGTCCAAAACTAAAAGAAGGGAGAGAGACAGTGTGTAAAAGATGCAGTACTCTAGATCTTCACCAACTTCCAGCGTTTGTGTGGACGCATTAGCAAGGCTTGTGTTAATGTGAGATTTTATGACCTCTCTCATATCAACCCCCTGAGAATAATTGATGAATATTGTTTAAAAATAACTAACCTTATAGGCCTATTACATGATTTACAGTTAGTCCATACACTTTTAATTATTGCATCCATTACTGTGTTCTCCCATTGTTATGAACGATGGCCCTGCCGACATACTGAGAGCCCTTTTTTCCCCCACCAAGAAAGCTACTGCACAGATGTCAACAGAGCTCGTCTTCCCAGTTTTGGTATTATGACATTTGCAGACACAGTAGCTATATGTGATGAATAGAAAAGGTATGTTGATGTTTAATCTCAGTTGAATGCAGAGGATTTTTTTATTAAGACCATAATTATTGTTTGTTTGTTTGTTTGTTTGTCTGTTTGTTTGTGTATTCATCGGTCTGTTTATTTATTTACACAGGACTTGTTCTAGAACACGCAACACAGCTGCCTCGATTTAACAGAGACCATGGGAGAATGTAGGTGATGTTCAGGTACCGGAACAGGCTTCCTTTATGATCATCCACATCCAGTCTTTGAGTCCATTATCATTGATGAGTACAGTGTAAACCCGGTCCATCGAACTTTAATAAAGCTGTTAAATGAAAAGAAATCCACCATTACTGGGATTATGAGCATAATCATTCATTATACAATCCCAATGGGTGGCTAGCTTAATATTCATCTTGGAACCCCTATTTAATGCCGTATATTAAATCCTGAGCTTAGTCCAAATGAACAAGATGATTTCAATGCACTCATTTGAGCAACATTTAATTATCGGCTACAGAAAATGAAATGTTTCTCCAAAGGTTTTTTAACTAAGTGTTGTATCTCTTTGTAATAGAATGAAAGGAGCATAAAAAGCTATTACAAGGTTGAACATAAAGGCAGTTTAACGGGCTTCTTTCTGTGCAATGTTTTATGAAGGGAATAAAAAAATGCATATTAAGATAATAAGCTTCCACTTCATGGAAACAAAGTGTGGTAATTGAGCGTCGGCTTCCCTCATTTCAGAGTTAATATTCTCCTTTCACCATCTGGATTTTAATGCGCTCCCATTTCATCTGCAGACGCATTCATCTTCACATATCCACCTCTCACTCTCTCTCTCTCTTTCACTGTTTCTCTCTCTCTCTCTTTCTCTCTCTCTCTCTCTCTCTCTCTCTCTCGCTCTCGTTTTACCCCTCATCTCATCCCTCTCTCCGTGAAGATTTTACTACTCACCCATTTATTACACAAAGACTAGAGGAGGGCCGAATGACTTACAGTCACACCCAGATTGTGTATGGGTGTGTGTGCACGTGTGTATGTGCATGCTCTCTGCTGTAACGCTTATCAGAATAGGAGCTTTACTCTGCATAAGGTCCATCCCTGATTTCAGATTTGAATCAGAATCGGAAATACTTTATTGATCCCAGGAGGGAAATTACAGTTGTTACAGCTGTTGTTGTTACTTGTCCTTAAAGTCAGAGAATACAGAGTTATCTTTTTCATTGTTTTATTCTCTTCGTGCAAAGGCCCAAATGTGCAGGATAAAATGTCATAAAGCTAAATCTCATTTCTTCAAGGCTAGATAAACACAACAGAAGTAGCGTCAAAGGAAAACTGCTATGAATGTTCTTTTAGTTGGCCATGAAGGTTATCACTTGTTCAAGAGCTGTAAGAAAAGCTGTCGTGTTTCTAAGGAACTGATTTAGCAACAGCACTGGTTGTGAAATGAGGTTTATATGGCAAATAATGTTCAAAATTCTCCTACTAAATAATATTACAGGGCTCAGAGTGGTCCAAGTTGACTATAGCACTGCCACTATGCTGGTTCATGCTGCCTGCCATCAGCAGCCAGAGCCTGAGAGAGCACAGTTGCCTTTGCTCTCTACAGGAGGTGAGTGTGATGCTGACTGGGACGAGTGTGATGCTAGCTGATGCATCAGAGCTGGGTACCCAGCGCTTTCCTGCAAGAGCGTTGTTTGCCCATTGACATTGCATCGTGGCAGTTCAAAACAAGAGGCTGCGGCTTGTTGCGCATGTGTCAGTCGTCACTTTCCCACTGTTGGGAATAACAAGTTTCTAAGAAGTGGGTCCCTGCCAATGTAAAGGTTCTTCCCTCTTACACATCTCCATTGCAAAAATGGTTCTTTATGGAACCAAAGGGCAGTTGTTCTACAGCATCACTCAAAGAACATATTGTAGCACCTTAGTGTAATATGGTAGTGTCATGAAAAACGTTTGTATTGACAAAATACTCCTTGTACGATTACTTTAATGTACGATACCTAAGCAAGTCTGTAGGTAATATTTCGTAGTATGCTGGAGTGTATGGGGTTATGTGTCACACGGTCCTATTTAAGCTTGTGTGGAAGCTCTCAGAGAAATAGTTCTGATCTGCTCTCAGCTTTTTCATTTCATATCCTAATAAACATGACGACGAGGTGATCCTAAATCAGCACTCTCGCCTTCAACAGCACCCGAGCTGCCTGCTCTCGCTGTACATGGCTGGAGCAAGTCGAATCCCTCACACCATCTGCAGCAGTTAGTGAAAGTATTCAGCATGATCCTCAATTCTGTTCATGCAAGGAGGAAAGTCATCTGATGCCCTCCAAAAATGGTCTTAAATTTCAAAATAGGAGCAGAATAAAGTCAGAATCAATTTCCCTCCTGGTACAAGTTCAAACTCATATAATCAAAAAGCCTGAGCTGTAAGAGCACACAGCCTCAGGTTATCTGGCAGGTGTGGAAAGCGCTTGCTGAGTTACAGAGAGAGCGTACATGTACGTGTGCACATGCTCTCTCTCTCACTCTCTCTCTCTCTCTCTCTCTCTCTCTCTCTCTCGAACACACACACAAATTTTGTCTAGCTAAAAGCAGAGAAACAGCTTTGGTACACTCAAAATGACTGACTGAAACAAAAACGATTTCATTTCAGGTTTGTCGGTCTACAAGCATGACCAACCTCATCTCATCGGACTAGTTAACCAGTATGGCCACGCTGGAGGACTAGCATAACCAGTTGGACCAAGCTGGTCTACCAGCATGGTCATGCTTTTCTTAACTTTTCTAACAAAGACCAGTTTTGACAGTTTGAAACCAGTGATCAGCAAAAGCTGGTCTTGAGTTTGTTTTTTTTCAGCAGGGTAGAGGTGCCAAAAGCTTTGATACTACAATGCAAATACAGTGTGACATAGAGAATGGGCAATTAATTGGATCTGTGAACTAATTGTAACATTACACCCCTAGATATAACATTTTTTTAGCATAGTGGATAACAACACCACCCTTCCTGTGGCAGACTAGGATTTTAGCTAGCTGGACAAGTATACCATGCTACACTAATAAGAGTCCTTGGACAAATACGTGGTCTACATTCTCCTCCCTACCTGTAACATGATTCAAACAGAAGTTGCTCTGGATAACAGCGTCAAGCAAATGGCATAAATGTGAGAGTCTGAGAGACTAATGCAAGGTTTCAGCAAAGCATCTAACCCTTTATGAGTTTACATGGACATGAGCTGCAAAATACCAAAAAGTAGCCAACACTGGAAGTTTCTTTTGGGTCAGTTTAGCAGACCCCCCTTCGCAGCTCCATAAGCAGTTGCAGATACACTTTCAGCTATGCAGGGATTTGATTAAATAGAAATTACACCCATTTTTAAATAGCAGCTTTTTTGGGTTCCAGCACATTTTCTGTCTAGGCAATATTAGATATAGCACTCCTAGATTCCTGTCTTTCCTCAAATCTTATACAAATAGGAACTACAAACTAAATATCCCTGACTATTATTCCTGTGTAATCCCAGTAAAACCCAGCTTCCTCCTGAAACTAAAACACACACCTAAACCGCAATCCAGTTCAGTTTGTTTTACCCCTGATCTTCACTGTGATTAGCCTGAACAAAACCTGACCTCGATGTCAGTGGGAGTTGGTTTTACCATGGCTATAATAACCCATATTGCAGGACACAGAGGGAGCAAGAGGGAGAGAGTTACTGAGTGCAGATGATTCATATGGCAGAGGGAGGAAGCGATGCGCCTGACTCTGTTATTTATGTGCCACACATCGCTATGGAGATGCTCATTAATAAGCGTCTCCCACCTGAGCTATTAGAAAGCAGGGGGAAGTGAGCTCCTTGGCTGTGACCCCTTCGGCTCAGCCTTGCCGTGGGAACAGGACACCTCACGCACTGCATCATCCCAGTACACACATCCGCCCACTCTTACTAATTACTCTGCACTCAGAGGGAGTGTCACCAGCTCGGAGCCAGAACTGGGGATCATGCTTAAGTGCACGGTTCAGATGGCTGCTGTGTTACACTGATCTGAGAGCAGTCTGACAGATTCTTATAATGATCGTTCACACTGTTCTTGAATGTTCTCTCCATTCACTCTGTGCTAGAATGTCCTCTCCATTTACACTGTTCTAGAATGTTCTCCTCACACATTCTGTTTTAGAACGTTCTTGTCATTCATTCTGTAACAGAATGTTCTCCCTATGCACACTTTTCATGAAAAGCCACACAGTTCCAGAATGTCCTTCCCATTCACTCTGTTCCAGAATGACCTCCACCATTTACATTGTTTTAAAATATTCTCCTCACTCATTCTGTTCTAGATTGTCCTCCACCATTTATATTGTTCTAGAATGTTCTACTCATTCTGTTCTAGATTGTCCTCCACCATTTACATTGTTCTAGAATGTTCTACTCAATCACTCTATGCTGGAATGTCCTCCACCATTTACATTGTTTTAGAATGTTCTCCTCATTCACTCTGTTCTAGAATGTCCTCCACTATTTACATTGTTTTAGAATGTTCCCCACACTCATTCTGTTCTACAGTGTTCTCCACCATTTCACATTGTATTAGAATGTTCTCCACACTTATTCTGTTCCAGAATGTCCTCCGCCATTTATATTGTTTTAGATTGTTCTCCACACCCATTCTGTTCTAGAATGTCCTCCACCATTTATATTGTTTTAGAATGTTCTCCACACTCATTCTGTTCTAGAATGTTCTCCACCATTTACATTCTTTTAGAATATTCTCCTCATTCACTCTATGCTGGAATGTTCTCCTCATTCATTCTGTTCTAGAATGTCCTCCACATTTACGTTGTTTTAGAATGTCCTCTTTATTCATTCTGTTCTAGAATGTCCTCTCCATTTACATTGTTTTAGAATGTTCTCATTCACTCTGTTCTAGAATGCTCTCCTCACTCATTCTGTTCTAGAATGTCCTTCACATTTACATTGTTTTAGAATGTTCTCCTCATTCACTCTGTTCTAGAATGCTTTCCTCACTCGTTCTGTTCTAGAATGTCCTCCACATTTACATTGTTCTAGAATGTTCTACTCATTCACTCTATGCTGGAATGTCCTCCACCATTTACATTGTTTTAGAACGTTCTCCTCATTCACTCTGTTCTACAATGTTCTCCACCATTTCACATTGTATTAGAATGTTCTCCACACTTATTCTGTTCCAGAATGTCCTCCGCCATTTATATTGTTTTAGATTGTTCTCCACACCCACACCCAAACATTGTTTTTAGACTGTTCTTCCAATTCACTTTGTTCTTGAATGCTCTCCACGTCCCTCATTTCTTGTACACTTTCCACTTTGTTGTGCATTTCCCAATTTACTCTGTTCTAGAATGTTCTTCTTCACTTTATTCTAGAATGCTTTCATGTTGCTAGAGAGAGTTTTCTCTCCCAATCTGTTCTAGAATGTTTTCACTAGAATGCGGTCACTTGTTCCTGTTGTTCTCCTATGTGTCAGTGTTGGTTGGGTTGGAGTGTCCTGACTCTAAGCCAGTAAAAAGTGAATGCGGTGTTCAAAAATAAAGTGCATGTGGAGGAATTTAAAGAGTGTTTTGGTGTTTATGTTTTCTGCTATAGCATTCAAGGTTATTCAAGTCTAATTCTCAAACAGCAAGCAGCCTGCATTGCTCCTACCAACTAAGCACACTCTTAGGTCCAAAAAGGTTCTTAAGTGTAAGACCACAAAATAACCACTCTTGATCCAATAAAGAACATTTCAATGGATGAATGTTTATTTTGTAACTGACACACAAATGTGAAGATCCTCATTAATGTTTAATGAAGCTCCACATAAAGTAACTATGTTCTATGATTTAGGTAAAATTAATCAAAGCCAAGAAGCATTTAAGAATCTTCATTAGTTCAGACTTTATTAGTTTAGTCTAGATTTCATTCGTTCAGTTCAGTTCTGTAAAGACACATCACAGCACAGACTGATACACCACCTTCACACCACAGCAGCTAGGCAGGTTAATCAATGGCAGATCCCCAAGCTGATCTGGCAAAGCTTACAGTGGGGTCATGCTCAGCTCATGTGCCTTGCTAACAGGCCCAAACACAATAGAGCATTGTGGGTTAACACAGCCCTTTGAGCACATGAATTAACTAGAGAGGCCTGTTGCATTCAGTCCATAAAATAGGCATCTCGCTTCCAGGGACACGCCTGCATATCCACACACACACACACACACACACACACACACACACACACACACACACACACAATGTGTTACATTGCTTTGTTTTTACTGCATGTAAAGGAAATGGAAAAATCATGTAAGCACACCTAAAGTAATTCTTAATCAGCTTCTGAAATACTTGTTTTGCTTATAATAAATTCATTATGACTTATGACTTAAATTCTAGTTACAGGTCTGGGTTAGCCAAAAACATCACAATTCTTAAAGGGTCGAGCAAGCATAACACTGAACACTCTCTCTACCAGTTAAGATTATCTTAGTGGGCCTGGATAATTTTTATATATTACTCCTATATTTATCTTAAAACTGACCACAACAGCAACAGCTTAAGAAGTGCTAACTGAAATCTGCCATTTGAAAATGAAAACAAAATGGCTTTTACAGCAAGAAAATGATCCCTAACGAACCTCAAAATCCAGAGTGGACTACATCAAGATGTGCAAGCTGAAGGTTTTGCCTTGGCCCTTACAGTAGGTTGGTGTTTACCCATCCTAAACACCATTGAAAATCTGTGGATAGACCTCAAATAAGCAGATCATGCAAGATGGCCAAAGAATCTCACAGAACAAGAAGGAGAAATAGGCAAAAATCCAACAAAGAAGAAATGAAAGACTCTTAACTGGCTATAAAAGCATTCAGAAGAAGAATGGACCATGCAGGTTGATCAAATTTCAGCTTTGGTCCTTTCCTTTTTCTTTTTTTTATATTAAAAATGCATCATATTTAACTCCATTTGGAAATCAGTTTGTCTTCTACTGAGCTATTCACAGTAAGAGACATTTGACTGGGGTGCCCAAACTTTTGCATGCCACTGTATGTCAAACACAATGGGGTAATGGTGTAACTGTGCTCATTTAGTGCAGTATCTTCCTAAAAGCCTCTTTAGAGAGTTGTGAGGGAAATCGATGCTCACACAGCTCAGCTTAACTAACACCTCGCTGCAGTGAGGCTAATGCTAATGCTTCTGAAAAGTTATGAGTGATTTCCCACTCAGGGACCAGGTTGGCTGTAAGAGTGGGCTTGGATAGCAGCCATCTGGGGAATTTTAAAATGAGACTCGATCTGCAGGGAGAGAGCCGCCCTGCTGCTGGACCGGCCATAAGAGGAAAGAGTGTGCCTGTGTGTGTGTGTGGAGTGTGGGTGGTGGAAGAACATACTCAGCAGAGGGATATATGAAATAAATCCAAATTAGATTAGAGGAGTGAGATTATAGTTTGAGTATCAAATCAGGGCAAATGTATTAGTAATTATGTATGAGTGAATCTAATGTAGTAAGAAATTATGTATAATATTGCTGACATTTGAAAATGCTGTCATTTACATTGTGTGAACATTTCACCAATAATGGAACTGTATAACACTGTGTGACTGAGTCATCCCTGCTAAAAAATCTAGCCTGGCCAGCTGAAGCTGGTTAAGATGGTTAACTAGCTTAGCTCATGTACAGCATAGGGTATGTTTTTGTTTGAGGTTGACGGTTTAGCTGGTCTACAAACATGATCAGCCTGACCAGGCTAAACAGCTAGTATGACCAAAGCAAAGCATGGCCAAGCTGGTTGACTAGCATGACCAGCATGACCATAGTTGTCAATCAGTCTTACCAGCATGACCAAGCTGGTTGACCAGAATAAACAGCATCACCAAGTTGGTCGACCAGAATGACCACGCTGCTCAACCATGAAAACTAAGCTGGTTGACCAGCATAGCCAGCAATAACTAAGCATGCCCAAAATCAATTGCATCACACACTATGCAGGTAAAGAACTAACCAGCATAGGGTATGTTTTTGCTTGAATTACCAGTTTTTCATCCACGTGACCATCAAGGACCACCTGAGACCACCTGAAGCCAACTACTAGCAAAAGCTTTTCCTAATCCTGTAATATTACTCTACTGCCTCAGTCCACATGCTTCTTTCACTTTTAATGATTGTTCTGTTTCTTTCAGATTGTCCATGTGAAAAACATATCCATTTGGGGTGGCTCAAGGTGCAAATTACATTTCCAGACTGAAGAAAAAGCCCAGGAGAGAGAATTCCAAAAATATATATACATACATCTAAGAATATATTAATGTTATGATTGCTTTTTGTTCTCTTGTAAAGACACATTATGATTACAAGATTTGAGAAAGAAGAACACATGCTTAAATGCACACAGAAACACAGACTGCAGATCTCTGGATAGACAAGCAGTTCTGTTTGAACATGATTGACTGAAGTTTGGGTTGCATCCAAGCTCTCTGTGTGTGAACCACAGATTCCCTGAGGCCACAGCCCTTGGAGCTCTTGGATTACCCTGCTCCTCTCCTTCTGCATCTTCTCCCTGGATCCTCCATGTCTTTTTTTTCTTTCAGTGGGAATTTATTTGTTGTGGCAGCCACTTACGGTCTTTAGCTCCTCTTACACCTCTCCCAACTGGCCCAAGGAGTCTGGCCTCTCTCCAGATCAGATACAGAGATATGAGCAGACACTCAGAGATGGCAACCATCCCAAAAGCCACAGAGAGAGAGGGGGACAGAGTAAGATAGAGAGAAAGAGAGATAGAGAGAGAGAGAGAGAGAGAGAGAGAGAGAGAGAGAGGGTGTGTCTCCAAACTGCAGGGTTAGACTAAGGAATATTCTGTATGCTGTAAAAATACACTTTGACATTATGATCTCTAGCTCTAGCTCTGAATGAAATAATTAAGGGACATGTGTTTGCCTTATATAAACAACAGCGACAGGATCTCCCTGCACTAGTTTATTAGACACACAGCCAACAACAGTGTGTGAGGCCAAGCGCTGGCTATCCATCACCTGCGAACAGTGCACAGCGCGTGAGAGATTGTAACAGGGCCACATGAACAGGGGAGATATACAATCCACAAATACATTTGTGCCAGGCCTCAAATGCTCCCATATCGGCCATCAGTGCAGTCATTTAAAGCGTGTCTGGGAGTGAACACAACAGTAGCTACAATAAGAGACATGAATCATGCAACACGGCAGGGTGTAAACGTACACACACACACAGCCATTATTTATGAGTTATATAAGACACACAGAGAAGATGGAGAGCATTGCAGTGAGAAAGGCTGGCGTGATTGGAAATAAATGAAGGTGTAAACCTGAGGATTGAATCACCAAGCGATATGTGTGTGTGTGTGTGTGTGTGGGTGGGTGGGTGTGTATGGGTGTGTACATATTTATGGTCAATGGGGCTACGTGTCCCCACAACACTGCTGCCCCCCTCTGAGGTGCTGCAACATCTCAAACACCTTGAAGAAACATGTTGAATTCTCAATGACCTCTTCTTGCTCTGCCCGCAAAAGGCATTCTTATAACACAACTCTCTTTAGGTACATTTTGTGAGCATGCCTGCTCACTACTGTAGCATTTCATGAACATGTCCCATGCTCTTCTCCAGAGTGGCTTATATTTGAATCATGCTACACAGCATTAGGAGTCTTGCCCAAGGTCTCGTATTGGTGTAGCCTGGTGTATTTGCCTAGCTGGCGAACCCTGAACCCTAATCTGTCTTGGGAAGGGCAGTGTTGTTACCCACTCTGCTACACCACCACTATACACTACAGAAGGTTAATCTGAACCTCCATCCTTACATCTATTTTTTTATTGTGGTGGTTCCAGAGTCTATAGGAATCATTGGGTGCAAGGCAGGAATACCCCCTGGATAGGGCACCAGTTTGTTGCAGTGTACCATACACAAATTTACTCTTACACTCACACCTAAGGGCAATATCATAGCCAGCCCACCTACCACGTGTTTTCAGAAGAGAACCTGGAGGAAACCCAAGCAGACACAGGGAGAACACACCAAACGGCTCACAGAGAGTGACTGGAGGTAGATGTGAGTGACATGTGAGCTACAATTTCCCTAAAATCTATACTTACTTCCTGTAATGTTTGTCCAACCTAGCAACTGTTTCTAGGAAAGAACATGTCTGCAGGTGAAATCTGGATCGATCATTCACTCACTGAAAAAATCCTGAAAGCCATGATATGATCTGTGACTGTGGCGCAGTAATAAAGCATCTAGGCCCTCAAACTTGTTCTGTCCACAACAAAGATTTTCAGTTCCTGTGGTCATTTTATCTCTCATCCACTGGATTCCTTTGGAGTAAATCATGTCACACAATTGTGATGAAAAGACATAAATATCCACCTTTTGGGAATCTTCCAAGACCAAGAACCATGCCTTTGGGGTTCATTACAGAAGGCTGATGCCTGAGATCAACAATTTCCCCCTGCAGGCCCATACAGAACAACTACCAGTGTTTTCCTCTTTTAAGTGGTCTTTGCTCCACAATAGCAGTCAGGAGCCAGTTCAAAGAAATATCAAGTGCCTTGCAAAGACCAGAGCTGTCACTAAACAGGACTTTGGAGGCTAATATTCCATTAAAAAAAGAAAGGTCACAGTAAATCAGACTCAGTCAGCAGCAAATGCAGCTTTACTAATGAAGATAACTATGACAACTTGGCAATCATATCAGCTGAATAATGGGCATCTTTAAAATGATACTGCTAGACTCACTGTAAGAAATGCATTCCTAGCCCTTTCCTAATTATTATTATTTACTTTTTTGCTGGATACACACATAAATTGATAAATAGACATGAATTTCCTCCTTTTAATCACAAAATGAGAAAAGTGGCTCCAAAGTGGATCTCCCTTTCCAGCTCTGCCTGCACACTATCTATGGACAGAAAGTGTCCTCAGAAGCTGTAATTGAACCACAGTGCAAAAGTGATGCAGCAATGATGAACAGGCAAGCTGAGACGGTTGGCTGTTTGATGATGGCAATATTGAGCAGCCAAATGAGATCCTTGTCAAATGTGGCTTTAAAGGAGAGCCAGGGAGCAGCGGCGGCTTTGGAAAGTCGTTTGTCTGGGAGGTAAATGGCAGTTTTGACATGTTGTGTCTGGTCTGCCTGAGAGGAACTCTGGGAAGAAATCACTCTCTTGCTCAGATTATGTGCTTCAGTTGATTTTCATATGATCTCAATATCTTAATTTGTATCTATCAAAAACATACATACATGAGTATATAAGTATATGCCCTACATGTCTAATGTGCATGTTTGCGGACACCACTTCCAATGACTGCATTCAGCTACTTATAGGTGCACCCATCGCTGACACAGATGTGCAAATGCACACACAGCTTGTCGAGTCCCTGTAAAGACATTTTGACAATAAAATAGGACTCTCTGTTTCGGGGGCGATTCTAAGGGTCTTTTACTAACAGGGGTCCTAAAAATGCATAGTCAGATATTTGTTTCTTATACTCCATTAAAAATCAGACCAGGATTAATTGCAATGTCAGTAAGAGCTATTGTTGTTAAATGAGGTAATAGTGTGTACATAGCTACTTACATTCTTAACCTCTTAAACTCCTCGGAACACATTGGTTTGCATGTAGTTACTGATTAGTAAACCTTAGAGTGTAATAAAAATTACAGAGCATAAGGGGTTAAAAATAAAGGTTTCTAAATGCTCTTGACTTGGACATATAATGCTGTACTCTTAAAATAAAGGCTCCTAAATTAGCCTTGGCATGAATGTATGGTTACACGTTAAACCTAGAAAGTGTATAGAACCTTTACATTATGGAGGTTCTTAACATTTGAACCTCTGTAACACCACTATAACTGTGGATGGTTCCACATATTCATTATTCACTCTAATAACAAACTAATAACTTAATAATAGGCTCATGATTAATAATATTTATAGTAATATTATTATTCTACAATTTGAAAAAGATACTTCACTCACACATCTCATCTACAAAAACTGTTCCTCAAAACTGAAACTCCTTTGTTTATAAGAGTAAGTTTGCTTTTCGTCAAGACTGTCCAAATGATGTGTTACTATGTGTTCATTGGGAGAGGGGGAGGGGGGAAAGCCTAAGTCTGACATAACAACTGTTTAGGGAAGACATTTTGTCCAACAGACTATTTACCAGCATCAGAGGGGGTATCCATTCCCTGTCACGGCCGTCATACATCTCAGGGGCGAGAGAGAGAGATCGCAGCCCAATTACCGGCTGATATCTAATCAATACGCTGCTTATTCGTGGAGCAGGAAGTAAAGGAATGGACCCCTGGGAGATGGAGTTCAAATTACTCCTCTGTCAATGTGGGATGCAGCAAATGATGGCAGAGCACACAGAGGAAGGGCAGAGAGAATGGGAGCGTAGGAAAGACATCATGAGACTCTTCTTCTGAATAATCTTAGTGTGGAGTCAGATACCACAGGAAGTGGAACGGGAGGTGAGGTAGAGAGGTTGAGGGACTTTTGCAAGGACAGGCTAAAGATATTACGACTTAAAATATATTTTATATAAGATTTAAAAGGATTAAACACACATCTTTAAGATCATGTAATAACATGTTACAGTAACAAAAAGCAACATTTTATATTAGCTACTATTTAAACTAGTGCCCTATTTACTTACTGAACATATGTGATGGATAAGAGCGCTAAATGGTAATCAGATAAGAATGTCGAGACGACACACACAAGGCTATACTTTCATCAAATGATGGTGTGAATAGCATCAAATGCTGATAGTATGTAAAAGCATTATGGAAAGAGTCACCTCCAGAGTTGTCCAGGCTGGAGGAGCTTGTGTCTGGGCTAGCTTTAGTGTTAGCAAGCACGTGGATGGTTGAAGGATTTGTGTCCTGCACGGCACTGGAACTATTCGTTCTCATTTCCCCTGACAGGCCATTCCCGAGCTGGATTCAGCTGGAAGTGGTTGCCCTCATGAAGAAATATGGCACCCACCACATGTGCGCATACACTCTTGCGCACTTGCAGGCTTGTAGTCGTTTTTGGAAGATTGCAAAAACTGGTGAATATTTCACTGGAAAAAAACTGTATGAACCATCAGGCTGAAGTATCGGCATTTGCAAACTACAACTACATTTACTAAATTCAATATTTGCATATTTCACAGTTCTCAGTTTTCTTAATGGGTTTTCTTTTATGATTGAAAGATTTCTGGTGAATTGAAGTGATTTGGATTGCTAGCTCAAGCTTAATCTTTGAAAGGCTATGTTAAACTCGACCACTTTGACTGTGAAAAGCATTAGGAATCCACGATTATTCAGATCAGTGCTTAAAACCACACTGCCGAAGTAGTTTTCTTCAGGATCTCGAGCAGTGCTAAGAGTGGAGCTGGCTGCTTAAAGAGTCTGAACCAGTTTAGGAGAAGTTTGGAATCAAAATGCTAAGCGCTAATCAGACTCGGTCTCAGAAAACCTCAGAAAATGGGTATGCACTTCGATGCAGTAGAGACTGGCAGAACAATGGCCTCCTCATCTTCTCAACTGATTTAAGGACTTTGATGCACGTCTCCATGACACTGCTCCATATGTACAGTCTCAAGAAATATTCCATCTACGCATCAAAAGTCTTATAAATCCAACACATAAGTGTGATTCTGAGTTTTGTTTTCTTAAAGGAGAACAATGCGCTGTTTTGGAAATCAATTGGTAACACTTCTTAGCTTTTGACGGCACCTAATCCATTCTGGGCTCTGAGAAAGCAAGCAAGGGAGAAGATGGAAGGAAAGTCAATGTAGAGGCAAGAGAATATGCACAAAGCAGCGTGTATTCCAAGGACTTTTGTGTTGTGGTGTCTTTTTGCCGATTGGCCTGCGTGGTGTTAAGCTCTTTAGTCTTTTTGGCTAATGAGATGGAGAGAGGGAGAAGGAGGATTACAACAGCCAATAACCACGAGTCTTACTAAGGCATGCAGTGCACTTCTATCCAAACACAATATTATGTGTTCGCAGTCTTGGCAGCGGCAGAACGTAGCAGGCTTTACCAGAGAGACTGAGCTGTTTTAAAGACACTGGTCCCAATATGGGCATCTCACTTTTAACTCCATCTTCCTTTGAGCTGCTGGAGGCACGCTGAAGCCTGTTGGAGCTCTGTATATAACTATTCATTTTGCAGTTGGCCAATCATCGATGGTTAAGAGGGAAGAATTGACTCAAGTGAAAGATCGCTCACACTTGGCTTCCTGAAGTCATAAAAATAACAGAAGGTTCTTAACTATCCATAAAATCTTGCGAGGGGAGATGAGGAAATTAATTAAATTAGTGCATTCATGGCCACATGGCTCTCCTTTATGCTTTCCTTGCCTTTTTGGGTGGACGAATGGGATATTAATAAAGCATGTTAGATATACACTGCATGAGAAATGGCCTATTATCCATCATGGCATGAGAACGTCCTTCTTAAAGAGAAGACTTCAGGAGACTTGTCTGTCAGAGATCTAATGTAGCATTGAGAGACCTTGAACTTTACACTGAACAGTGAAATTTCACAAAGACTTTCAAGCATTTGTTTTTAATTAAATTAAATGAAATGCTTGGAATAATCATGTGGAAATAAAACACACTGGTCTCATAACACCACACAGACACACATAGTCACCTTATAAATCTCGCCTTAAAATAAGCTTCCCAGCAAGCTCAGGGGGCGGGGCTTTGTTTGGGAAGCGAGTGCTGTTATTGGCTGGATATGGAGATGTCTTATATGATGATAAATTTCACGCAGGTGTCACCCTCTCGCCTGCAGGTGAGGATTGATGGGATGGAGGAGGGTGATCCATCATCCTGGGCAGGTGGTGCCGTATCAGAATTTCGGAAATCTGTTCCCAATCACACCTACAAGCAGGCGCCCACATAAGAACCCCCCCTCTGTACCACCCCCCATCTGTACGGCAGTACCGGAAATCAATATGAGGCACTCAAGGTCAATGCACTGTTAGAGAGCTCCCTCCAAACCTTGACGGATAGATTGCTCTCAGAGAGAGTGAGCATGAGGGGGAATTGACAGTTTCACTGTGGCGACTGTGGAAGGGACGGCACGCTCTAAGAAGTGCATCACAGAGCCAGTTGGTTGTCATTCAAGCTATGGGCCTCCCCTCAAGGCAGTCTTACCAATGCCGAACTTGGCCCGAGTATGAAGTGTATTGGATATCTGATCAAAGTTAAGAGGTGCAGTGTCTTGTTCCTTATTCTTATGGATTACCTGGAAGTCACCTTGCACTGATTGTCTTCGTTGCTGCATTTGAATTATATAAAGCTTAACACCTCTGACTCCTAATAGCAGCTTTCCAAAAATATTCCAACAAAAATCTTGGACTCTTTGAAAAATCTTGGAAATTCACAGTAGCTGTAATCTGACTTGCTCTAAGTGTGAGATTTCCAGAGCCATAACTTTTAAATGACACAGAACAAAGCTTTATGTAGCATGGAAACACTGTTAAAGTTTCTAAACATAAATTCTTACAGTCTATGGACACACTACATGGACAAAAGTATTGGGACACCTGCTCTAGTTTAATCTGAAATCAAGGTTATTGATTTATTGATTAAAATTATTAGATAGAGCACCATCATTCCAGTGAACACAGCTCAATGCTGGGGGGCTTTACACCCCTCTAGCTCACACCTGCCATTAGGCATTATGCCGGTAGGTTCATGTTTGTCTGCTTCAGAGAGTCCTGTTCTATTGACAGTGATTCTTTAAAAGGACTAGACAATCTGTGTGTGCATTTGCATGCAACTTAAAGTAGCTGAATGCAATCATTCAAATATTTGGACATATAATGTATAATTGTATAACGTATATATTATTCCTTCACCTCAGCATTGAATTTGAAGGGACAAGAAGAGTCCTTACACACCATGCTGGCCCAGTGGAAGGAACCAGCATATTTACGGTCCCAAGCCCGCTTCTCTAATCATTAGGCCATGGCTCCCCCAAGATGGAACTTGAAGTTGCAAAAATATCCTGATTTCATCATGTTTTCTGTCACAAAAACTATCACAGATCCACCGGTTCCTATTTATCCTTATCAGTAGTTTAGTCTGCTTATTCACAGTACTTTAGGTCAGACCTTTTTTTAAATAATGCCCAATACTGGCCACCTAATTAAAACAGATGTCATTTACATATATCATTTTTAAAGGCACAACAAGTAACCTGTTCAGTTGTGAACATCAGGTAACAAAAAGTCCACTTTTGGTGCATACAATCACACACCTGTTATAAGTGGATCTCAAAGAAAAATAACAATTATGAAAAACATAATATTAGCACTTCAACAAGCTTCAACTAAGTCCCTTCATCTTTGTGTACACAGCCTAACCCAATAAGAAGCAAATAAGATAAGTTAATATCTTATATACTAGACTTATAAATAGGCTACATAGGCTGAACCCTGCCTACTGGCCAACCATTTCATATTTACATGCACACAACATGTACACCTGTCCTTTCCCCTCACACCCCAACACACACCCTGCTTTCAGTGTGAAATACACAAAGATCCATCATTGTCAGACAGGCTTCTGCACGCATGACATGAGCAGTGCAGCGCTCTCTGTGCAGGACATATCCATCAAGAAGGAGGCACTGCATTACTTCTAATTATGCCCAGTACAACGCCAAGGTCAACCACAGGAACACACAACTTCTGTCAGCTTCACCATGAGAACCTCACACCAGCTCAGCTTCCTCACACACTTCAACTTAAACATGGTGCCTGGGTGGCACCCCGCTCTCTAGAAGGTGACCCCATGAGCGGAATAATACCTTCCTATCGCTGCTGGTCTCTACTAAACGCCAAGTCTATTAATCCCCAGCCCCTTTTCAATGGATTTATGACTGCACCTAATATGCTAATGTCTCCAATCCTACCATGTCCATGTTTCATCACTTTCAGCTCAAATGGACAGAAACAGGAGGACCAGCACTCATATCACAGGTACTGTTTGGTCAAAAGGACTACGATAGTCTTGCTATGGGTTCTTGGCTTTCAGAAGAATCCATTTGAACAGAAAGGGCTACTGATTGGTTCTTCTGAATTGGTTACTATGTGGAAAAAAGCAGGCCTGTTTAAATAACAGTGGAAACAATGGTAAAGTAATTATAAAGCTGGTTAGTTACCCTAATGATCTCTTAGGGTTCACAGACCAGTCAGCAGTTCTAAACTTCCATTCAACAACACCTTCACTCCTATAACTGAAAGGGCCCATATTCTACAGTTGTTCTTGTTTTTGATCCACTTTATGCTTTCTACTGAGGACCACAATTAAACAGATCATCATTTATCCTGAATGGCTGCCCTGTATTGTGTCTCATTCTAAAAGACATCTGGGCTTTATAATGTCAGACTGAGTGGGTGGAGCTGAAAGGTTTTAGGTTTAATAGGCAGGAATGTGTCAATTAACTGGAATTTGTGACATCATAAAAACTAAAAAAGCTAAAGCTAAGCAAGTCTAAAACAAGCTGGATTTTCTGCTGAAAGGTTTACATGCTACATCAGATTTGTTCATTTAAAAGAATCCAACAAATGGGTCCTTTAATAATATGTCAATTATTTTGCATTGTCTTTACAATACAGTTATTGAATGAAGAAAACCCAGGCCCAGTTTAAGGGATGAAACACAAGCAGTAATGTAGTAATGTAATAGTAATGTAAATGGTAATGTAAACATTTCACAGATTATACATTAAACCTGTACATTTTAAACAATGCAATAGTGTGTGTATAGTATATGTAAAGTGTATGTTAATGTGTATATATTCTGTATTTCTTATTTTGTATATATACATATATTGTGTTTTTACTACTATGAGGGACTAAACACATACGTTTTCCCCTCACCTTCACACCTGTGGTAATGTGATGTGACAATAAGCCTAATTTGATTTAATTTGATTTCACAGAATCTACTGATTTTACTGGTGTTAATATAGCTGGAATTATTAACTTGCCATAGACATAGTTGAGCACCCTTTCCGTGTGATGTAGAACCCTTGTTTGAGGTTCTTCACAGAAATCCCATGAAAAGGTTTCTACACAATACCACATAAAGGTATCTCAAAATCTGTGTTATTTGTATTAGAACTTAGAATTTACTGCAAAGCAAAGATATTTTAAGATTAAGAAACTACTGAGTGGTCAAGAATGGCCAAACAACTTCAGGGATTTGTTGAAGAAGAAGATGAAAATTCATCATTTGTGAATTATACAAATATATTATACAGTATTTCCTGAGGTGTTTATAGTGTGTGTGGATGAAACTGGACAATTTTCTGCTCCAGTGGCTTGTTTAGCGCAGGCTAAAATAATGTCCATTTAAATGGATGTAATTATACACCATCTTTTCCATTCACTTCTATGCTTGTGCTGCATACGTAGAAAAATAAATAGAGGTGGACTTTTTCAGGTTCTTGTACAGTCATGTTAGAGTGCATTTAAGCATCATTCAAATTCAATTCTGAAGCACCATCCTGTCTGTACAATGCTCTGTACATGCACTAAAATGAGGAACCACACCTTTCTATTAAACCAAGCCTCGGAGTCTTTCACACCACATGTTCAGACAGATCACCACCGCCACACACTGTGATCCAGTTTAAACATTTGATCATTAAATATTACATTGGGGTCAAACTGTTGATTACAAAGGTAGACAGTAAGTGTCAGTTTTTATTAAATGTAGCAGGTCACTTATTCACATGGTGTAGTAATGTAATAATGTAATAATGTAGTAAAGCATTCATTGGAGGAGCATGCTCATCATTTTGCTAATTTAATAGACTAATCAGCTGTTATTTTAATGGTGTCACAGGTCTAATTACTCTGCTTCGCTCTGAGATAAGAAACTGTCTCACAAGATAATGCCAAAGGAAACACATACAGCATATATTTGACAGAACACTTTTCTCACTGTAATCAGAGGCAATGCAACTAAAAATGATAAAGTAACTGGTTACAGAGTGTCTATTTATTTATTTATTTATCTTTGAGGAAACTCAATTTAGTCTTGGACTCTTGGAAAAATCTTTAAATTTACAGTATCTGTAATCTGACTTGCTCTAAGAATGTGATGCTTATGTAGCATGGAAACACTGTTAAAGTTTCAAATATTAAACAAACATAATTCATACAGTCTACACTGTTTCTTAGTTCTGCTTCTCAGTTTGGTCAACAACATATTTTAAGTTGAAAAAAACTCAGAAATTTAGTCTGTATTGTCTCCTTTCAGTTCATTTACTTTTTACTTATTTATACTATTATTTATATATACTTATTTATAACGTCCCCTATCAAATGGGGAAAGGCCTTCCTATTCTCAGATTTCCAACCATGAAGGGCAGTGGTGATGACTGGTTTTGGTTTTATGATCTTGATAAGCAGCTTGACAATTGCGCCACTCTAGAGCTGTGAAGAAAGAAAGTAAAAGATATATTATTTAGTACTGTGTCCTTATGTAGTGTAATTTAGTAAATCTAAACTGGCACAACGGTCTAATTGCCTGCCCATTAAGTGTGAGGAGATCATAAGTTCAAATCCCAGCAAGAGCTCATCGCTCTATTGTCTGTGGACAGTTCTTACATACAAATCGGGGAAAAAACCCTGAACAAACCAAAATATTTAAGCAATCTCAGCTGCAGCTCATTTACTAATGTATATCAAAGTCATATTGACATATATCATACATATACCACTGAAGTGCAGCCCAACAAATTTGTAAAATTTGCGGGAACATAGTCATACATATTTTGCCAATTCACTGGGTGAATTTTTTTATTCTTTTTTTTTTATTACTGCTCTTGCTTTTGAATTAACTTTGTCCAGTGTTTTTAAATCTTAGAAAGTAAAACTGACTTCCCCGCTGAGTGAAGTCTACAAAGAAACGTTACTGCAAAGTCTTAAAGTCTTCAAACTATTTGGACATTATTATTAAGAATACACTCACAGTAATTCCAAACTGAGCTCACTTCACATGGCTCACTAGGTGGAAGAACACAAGGGTTAGAGGTCTGTAATCCATAAACCATTCAAACAGGCCACTGGTATTATGGGCCACGCCAAAAGAGGGGAAGAGAGCCAGGCCTCTTTAATAATCATCTGAAAGTAATTAACTGCATATATCAATGGTGGAGCTGTCATATTTGTGTCCATTGGAGCGTGAGTGCTGCTAATTCTGAGTTGGTCACTGTAAAAAGCCACGCTAGAGAAGGCAAAGCTTTGATTACGCTCAGGGGCCTCCACTCTCAGTCTTAACGCCAGAGCCACTGCACTCAGATCAGCTATTAAGATAAACTGCCCAACTCAATTCAGCTTAATGCCTGATGAGAACCTGTGCTCCAAACAGCCACGGATTTGCATTCTTGAAAAATTCATTAAATTACTACTTTTATAGACTTTTGGTTTTAACATTGTTTGATGGAACTGAGGTATGTGATTTGCATACTATACAGCGCATGAAAATTCCAGCCTGGCTTACATGCAGGAGGGGAGAGTATTTGCATTTCTTTGCAGGGAATCAGGAGTTGATAAAGAGAAGGAAAAATTACATTCAATATTTTGCAATAATAAACAGCTAATTAGGTAATAAATAGCCATAATTACATAATTAAAAACAATTTTCTCAAATGACAAGATTTATGTAATACCTGAAATACCTGTACCACAGTAAAATTTCCTATATTCAAAGCAGCATAGATGAAAGTATTGAGCTGTGCTGCAAAGAATGAAACGAAAAAATCATTCATTTTCTTTCGTGATCTTTCTTTCGAATCTTCCATGAAAAAAAACAAAAGTGCAGTTGTGAATAAAGGTGCATCCTGCGCTCCTGACTCAGTGAAATTAACACATTGAGAATGAGCAGAGGACAAGAGCACTCTGTTCTCATTAGAAATGAGGGAGTCCACAGCACAGCCATACTTCACTGTCAGCACACTCCTATTCATAGCTTGTGTTTGGGAGCGAGGCTCGGGGAGGGTCCGGCACAGGCCCACCATACACACGCTTGCATTAGCTCAGGATAAAGGGCAAAGCAGGAAGAAAACTTTGGCTAATGCTAACGGCATCAATCTCTGCATGGAGGCATCATTAGAAGTGACAAAAGGTTCCAAGGCACCAGATGAAAAAGTCTGAAGCCTCAGAGTTTCTCTCATTACACAACAGTGATGCCAGAACACAATGCATAGATGATGACCTTCCTGATAGAGGCAGAAGCTTCCAGCCTCTGTGATTTGTGTTATTTTGGAGTACAAGAGGCAAGAGCAAACCTTGCAAATTCAGTTTTTCCAGCATTTTACATGAGTACAATGACTAAAAACAAAAACATGATGTAAATATTTTTGTGCATATTGTTTTAAGTGTAGAAAAAAAAGACAGCTAAAAAGCTAAAATACAGGTAGATTGAAATACTACAGTGAGTAGAGTAGCAAATTATGATGACGAAGCTTTCTGCAACTCTAACGAAGAAGCATGGATCCCCCGCATTCAACACATGCACCATACAAGGCACTTTTCATAATAGCTCACTACATAATGGATTATGTAGGTCAGTTGAAAGGTGGCGTATTTTTCATAATCAGTTTTAGCTGGGTAGCTTATTCTTTTTTTGTTCTGTCAAATGCAAAAAGGACAGAAATCTGAAATAATAAGCTTAACCTTGACCCAGAGTATCTATTGAACTTTCCCACAAAGTTAGGGGAAAAAAGCTGTTTACCAGAATTCTGCTTAAAAGCTGTAGATGTGTACAGCTGAGTAAGAACAATACAGCTCATGCAGAAAATGAGTGGTTTCCCCCAAGAACATCTGCCTGTGAATTTCTACTATGAAAGGGGAATTCCACAGGTTTTTTCATTTTTTGACATTCTTAATTCAGATGTTTTTATATATGTAGACTAAATATGAGAATAGGGCTCTTAAGTGGTGCAACTGTCATTGTGAGCTCCCCAATTCAACCTCTGGTGATGCCACAATCATCCATAGCTGAAAGTTCTGGATGTTCTAGAGAGTGGAGTTGGCCTCACTTTCTGGGTAAGTAGGATGGCCCTCCCTCTCCCCCCTCACTTAGCATGATGCTACTTCTGAATTTTTATATGTCATGTTTATAATTAAAATTCATTTAAAAATAAAAAATAATTTCCCAGACATCAGTCCACCTATTTGTAACCATTTCGTGAAATAATATTACTTGCAATAGCTTTTGAAGGCTACTCTTTGGATGTCTGGTTCCTGTCATCACTGTGCACAATTAAGAGTTGGTAAGTCTAGAACAAAGAATTTCACATCAAACTACTCCTTTAAAACAATAGAACCTACATTATAAATCTGAACAGGAGTGTAAATCAAAAAGCCAATATGAAGTATGTTCTCTAGGTGTTAGATCTTGTTTATATCATTTAAATCTACTACTGCTATGGTTTACATAACATTAAAAAGAACAGACCATATGGACTCTTTATTCTCTCCAAGGCAAGGTTTACAGCACCAAATAAAAGCACAAGTATGTGATTTTTATGACACAGGAGATTACCAAAGCTTTTTCATGGTACCCTGGTGGCTGAGATCATAAATGTGACAATCAGGAATAGTGGTGCACAGCTACATATTGTACACACCACCAGCAATGCAGCAGTTGTTAGA
Source organism: Salminus brasiliensis (assembly GCF_030463535.1). NCBI lineage: Eukaryota > Metazoa > Chordata > Actinopteri > Characiformes > Bryconidae > Salminus > Salminus brasiliensis. Next base: position 25,816,242 of record NC_132879.1, read on the forward strand.
TATGCCTTGTGCGCTGTTAAATATTTTGATGGAGTGTGTTGCGTTATATATAGGATTGTATGAATAGGTAAACCATCTGTGTATAGGTGTCTGTATGAATTCTAAATTAGATATTGGGTAACTATTATTTTGCAGTGCTCTTAGTACAGTAAGTGTAAGAGGCAGGGTCATGATAATTAATTAGCTGATTAGCAAAGAGTTATATTGGTTCAGAATATGGGAATAACACATATTTTATAATGTATTTCATATTTTTGTAATTACATATTGGAATTCCAAAACATATTACATATTAAAAAATTTCACAATTTGTTACATGTGTGATTTTACATTTTGGAATACCAAAACTTGTTACATTTGTGTAATTGCATATTGAAATTCCAAAAAGTATTACATATTGACATTTCACAACTTGTAACACTTGCTTAACTACATATCGGAAGTCCACAACTTGATATATTTGTTTAAATACTTATTAGACTTCCACAACTGAAAATTTATCGCACTTTCACAACCCAGTTAAAATCCATCAATGCTACAGGTTTACATTACAATCTGGAGGTTTAGACAAATGTCCAATCAGGACAGTACTACACCTTTACAATACACTATGTAATATGTCTTATTCTCATATTCTGAACCATGTCTCCTCTTAATTTAATAAATTAACTGCAATTATTGCTTTTTACATTGCTCATTACATTGCTCCCTAAAGTGTAATAAGGGCACTGTGAAATTAAGTGTCACTAAGTGAGCCAGAACAGAAGACAAAAAAACAGCTCCTAGAACAGAGATTACAATATTGGTATATATGACACAAATGAATGTCCTATGTATGGCATTTTTTTTTGCATAAACCCTACTCCTAACTCTCCTAGGAGTCAGTAAAATATTGATAAGTGTGATCAGCTGGTAGCAGAGTGCTTCTGGCCAGGCTTTAGCAGCAGTATTAATGCTGAACAGTGTGTCTGGCACAGCTCCAGAAACATGGCCAACCCCACGCTGGGAGGACCACATGTTCCATCACTGCTGAGACAAGAGGCCAGAAATGCTAGTTTTAGTACCAAGAAAACACATAAAATCACACACACACACACACACCCTCTTCGACTACTGTCTATATACTGGTTTTTCATTTGCTGATGTATTCCTGAAGCTAAATAGTGTAAATGCCAATACCTCAACCTAATCCTAACTTAACTTTAGCTAAAAGAAAAACTAGTCAGGGTGTTCATATATATACATATATAAACATCCAGACTATATTGTTATGCTACTCATAGTGGTCTGTCTGTCACCTGCACTATACTACTATACTACTACTATATTGTAGTTGCTCTTGTGTCTTGTTTAATTGCTCAAGCATGGAGTCTATGTCTTTGTGATTTACACACTGTTCTGAACACATGCTAGGAGTCAGGACCTGAAAGGACATTGTTTCATTCAACTATTTACTTATTTGGGACAAATAAAGCTCTGGTTCATCTTGATCTAGAGCGCATGTACACTAGGGGCATAAGTATTAGGGAACCCATAGGCTCTCTCACTTGGAAGTCTAGGATTTCTATATTAATATAATACAATATACAATATAATACAGAATGAACTCAGAAGCACTGAGTTATTGGATCATCACCAATTCGAGTTGGCTTCAATCACCATGACTAGCCCAGCAGTCTAAAACAATTGCTGTTTAATAGCAGTTCTACTATGATGTACCTAAATGTAAACACAGCTTAACTCTGCAGACAACCAGGCACATTTTCATTGATCTATTTTTGTTGAATATATTTACATTTACACTGTGAGAAGTCAGGATTACACAGCATATTTTAAGTTAACTCAACTTAGTTTAGCCTAACTTACATTGTTTAGTTCTGCATATCAGTTTGGTAAACAATCAAATCAAAATCATTAGTAAATGAGCTGCTTCTGAAATAATTTCTAAGGTTTTTAGTCTGTGTCCCCGTTTTCCAATCTTTTTTACTCTTATCAGCCGATTAGGACCTCCCCTACCATGTGATGGGAGACTTTCCTATTCTCAGACTCCTGACTATGGAGGCCTGTGGTGTTTCAAATAAATTATCTCCTGGCTCTTGACAAGCAAGCAGGTAGTTGGTTGTGTATTGTTAACCAAACTGAGACGCAGAAGTAAACAATGTAAGTTAGGAAAATGCTAAAATTGAGTTAACATGGTGATAGAAGCCAACCAGAATTGGTGATGATCCAATAACTCAATAATTAATCATTTAATTTAATAATTCAACTAAAATTGAGTTAATCGAACTGTAATAATTTTTTTTATCATTTTAATGTGGCCTGACTGTATTTTTTAAACAGTGTACATTTACGGTATTTAGGTGATGCTCTTATCCAGACTTGTGTAGCTTGCCTGGCTTGGGAATCAAACCCTAGCCTTCCAAGGGGAAGGCAGTGATGTCAGGCACTACTTGTGTATGTGTATCTCATATCTGGGTTCTACATGGATCATTTATTATCCTGATTCACACTGACTCTTCTCTGTCTTATCCATGAACTACCATAATCAATTACAGATTTACTGCATTATAATTGTGAACAGTTCTGGTGGAGGATTCTTAGTTACCCCACCAACAGCTGTAAACAGGCCCCTCCTAAAATGAAATTCTGGCTATGCCACTTACACACACACACACAGTTGGAGTATTTGTGGCTCTGCTGTCAGGTCTGAGGACTGTCCAGTTTGACTGTACTTAAGACTGTCATTTCAGAGTGGTTCTCTCATTTGCCCACCGCTGACAACGGCTACTTCTGTACTGCTTTAATGCAAAGTACACCATCATTTCAGAGATGCTTAATACAACGCCCTATCAAATCTCCCCTCCAGGCCTCTCGCAAGCCACATCAGGACCTATCATATCTACACCTTCTGTATTGTTTAGCAACATCATTTTCAACCTCTTTTCACTTCTGAAGTCTAGACAGCACAAAACAAGCGTCATCAAAAAGTGAACTTCTTTAAAAAAGCCTGAGGGTGAGTGCTCACCTCTTTAACTACACGAGACAGACGAGCTCTGCAAAAAACAGAATTCGCCCCAAGGCCACTTTAATGCAGGTCATTCCTCACTCATAATTAACTTCAGTGCTCATAATCTGCACTTGGGTGCAAAATATCAGCCCTGCTGGAGCTGGTCAGCTCTGCTGGGCCTCAAACTTTCACCCAGGTGTCAAAGTGTGTCCGGTCTTAAACAAACGACAGCAAACACACACATACTCATCTCCAAAAACACACACAATTGTGATTTTTTTGTAATGTATAGTGTATTTGTATCCTTGTATATGTTTATGTGATATAATTATTCTATACTGAAGGGATATATTAAAGGAAAAGCCTTTTGATAGCTCTCAGTTAATCATGAACTGTTTATGGCATAAATTATATTAGAGTATTTCCCTGATTTTATGATTTTATGATCCGAATTGTGTCTTAGCCATCAAATATAAGTGCTGGAAAGAAGAAGGCAGGCATTACACATACGCTTTCTTCTTTTTCTTGGTATCTATCAGAAATGTTCTTTCAAGTACCGCAGTTGTCGTATCTGTTTTTTGTGCAGTATGTTTTTGGGGAAAAAACATTCCACGTAAATAAAGGAAAGATGTCAGCAGTTTTGAGCCCCCCACCCCCACCACTTTCTCTCTCTATCGCTCTGAATACGTAACAGAATGGAGAGTGTAGACTGAGTTAAGCTGCTCTTTGCTCGATGAACATATTTACCATATTTCTGTTTAACGTGTGCATACTGGCACTTCTGACTGTGGTCTCCCATCCATCTATCTAGGTGAACATGCTATTAAGCCGAACAGGTCATGACTGTCAATCTAATTGCTCTGACATTATGGTAGAGCATCGCATCTGTACATACACAGCATACAGTCTTAACACAGTATGCTAGCTGTAATCCAGTCAATACATGTTTTTTATTTAAAATGTCTTAAAATGACTTCTTATATAATCTATAATCGAGTTACTAAAGGATTCTTCCACAGTTCCACAAATGTAGCCAGATAAATACAGATAAATATTCTTCCAAAAACAGTATTTAAGGACAGTAAGTATTTATTTCATAGAGAGTTTATGTGCTTACACTAATGTACATTTGTTTTTTTCTGTACATTTCATGGCTTCATATTTACTGCACCCCCTGCTCTAGGCTCTCATTACATTTATAATAAATGTGCTTTTATGTCTACACAAGCATCGCTGTGTTGAAAATGCAACACTTGCAACAGCCCTAATATTAATACAATAACAATAAATATAATCTGCAAAATAAAATATATATAACATAAATAAAATATATGGTATATCTATTATTATATTTGATTATTTGTTGTGTGATTTTTATCATGTGTAATGTAATGTCAAATAAACTGCAAACAAAAACACAGCAAGGCTTATTACACTTATTACTAGTGTGTACAGGGACTACAGGCACTTCTGTACAAACTGGTGTGGCTATTCTTTGGTCATAAAAGTTAGTAATAACACTTTTGGCCTGTAGGCTGTTTAAAGGGTTAATCTGGTCACAATCTTGGTCTTGACTCAGACCCTGTGAGGTCGAGTCTCAATCTTAATATGGTTTTGTGTCTATTGATCATGGCTACAACAGTACTAGCTGGTTCATTTCTTTTTTACAAACACTAATTTAGAGGTCTACAAAAGAAATGGGCATAAATAACACACTAATTCTGTACGATACTTAGGTTTATATGACTTTATGTCCTGTGAAGCTGTAAACTGTAAAAGCAATGCAAAGGAAGCAGTGCTTTTACTCAGTGAGTAAATGTTTATATCACTATGGCTGAACTGAATAAATTCTGACAGATACATTAATATGTAAGTTCAGTTTAAGCTGAAGGATATAACAGAAAGGAAGGTAAAAAAATCTAAGTAAAAACCTCCATGAATATTGTGTATATTCCCAAGTCTCATATTTGCAGAACTTGTGTATGTGTGAATCTTAGCAGTATTTAAAGCTGCAATAATCCTGCAGTACTTGAACTCTCGTAGTGGTGATCAGGATGCTAATAGTGGAGCTAATGATGCTCATATTGTGCTAAATGCCTTAGCAGAGGTCATTCTGGAGGGTAGAACGCTCAGCAGCCAATCACGCGCCCTCTACAGGGCCAGGAGGAGCCAAAAGCAGCTAATCTCTGAACTGGGGGGATTAGGCCATAATATTATTGCGTTGTTTGATGAGGGATTAAACACAGAAAATCCAGTTCTTCATATGGGATTCCTCATTGGAGATAGCACACACATTCAGCTCGTATGCTAGCTGGAAAGTTTGCCTCGCACGAACCACCCTCCCCTCCCCCTCTGTGAACACACAACATATACAGACAAACACACAGAAGCATAAGTATGTGCACTTCAAATTATATATATATATATATATATATATATATATATATATATATATATATATATATATATATGTCTGTGTGTGTGTATATATATATATATATATATATATAGTGAATAATGGTGAAGGGTGTATGCATGTCATTTTCAAATAGGTTCTTGCATATTTGTATATATTTTTTATTTAGATTTATATATAATTTTACTATCACAATTAGGTAAAATACAATTTTAAACATTTACTCAACAAAAATTGCATACAGCTGGGTTAGGTATGCATTTCTACATTTTATTAAATATAATAACGATTAGCTTTATGTCTGAAGGGTAATGTATGCATGTATGTATGAGACAACTATGTACACTTTTACATCAGAACGTAATCACTAAAATAAGGACTGTTTCAAATGCAGTGTTTGAATCACTTGTAAGGATCAAAAGGCAGCTTATACTGCAATCTATAAAGGCAGTTAGAGAAAAAAGGAAAAATGTGTAAAATGTAAAATTATGTAAAATGAAATAATTTGACACACTAATGTATTCCATTGCGAATGTGGTCTTGTTTTATAGTACGGTTAGTTTTTTGCATAACATGAACATGTGAACAGCAGACTTTTCTGCTGCTTAGAGTCAAGACATGTTTCTCTAGGGATCTGCACTTTAGGACACTGGCTTATTTTCTGCATGCATTAGCATATTTTCATACATTAATCATGTCTTGATTATTGTTATTTTTCTTGTAACTGATGGGGTCATTAGAAAAAAAAGCTGAAACTAATTCACCAAGCTAAATAAAATTTAGAGAATCAATGAAGACGTGATTAGGTTACCTATGATCTCTGACTCTCTTCCCAATTTCTACCAGCCTGCTTACATGCCACAGATTTTCTTTTAATTAATACATTTATTTATTTATTATTTATTGCTGGGTATAGGACTAGTACCTTTAATAACACTGGGAACGAATACAGTAGCTCAGGGAATACACAGTTGTACTTATCTTCCATTAAGCATCTTCCAATTATGAGAGGAGAACTAACTAACGCTATCAGACACCTTGCCCGTACAATGAAAGCGCTTAACACTGGGGAGATGAGCAGGAAAAGACAAAGCTAATATAATCACGCTGCTTTTCCTGGGGAGATGGAAGAGTGTTGGAGTGTCAGGGTAATGAATGAAAGCAGACATTAAATCAGCCCGCGATATTCCACAGTCTGCCAGCTCCTCTCCTCCACACCAGCCAGCGTGTTGACACATTTTTCCCCGGCACCATTTAGAGCGAGCTGGCATCATTAATTGATAGTATTGCCAGTAAATTGGCAACAATGAAAAGACAAATTATGCGCAGGGAAAGTGGTATAGAGGGAGGATTTACAGTATTTGAATAATTTAGACCCCCGTGGTTAATTTGACAGGATTGTTATTCTCGGGGAAGGCCTGCTGCTTGAGGAATGAACGGCACGCAATGGGCCCGACTGCTTCAGTAATCAGCCTCTCTGCCAGTCAATAAAGGGCTGCGTGCAGCAAATGAATCTGTAGATGTGGTTAAGGGGTGGTAAATATTTAGAGAAAGAGAGAGAGAGAGAAAGGGATAGAGAGAGAGATGGGTTGGCTGGGAGAATCACAGGAGTTGTTACTGAGGAGATTGAATTATAATGTTATCACTGTCCCTTTTAAGGTTTTTCGTTTGAGCTTCAGAGTGGTCAGGTGAAACTGATTAGCAGAGGTGTGTAAAGTAGGCTAATTCCATACTCCTGTGAAAAGTTTGTAGAGAAATAATAATGACCTTTAACAAAAATTGCTTTGAGCAGAAGTACAAATATAGATTGTAAAACACTGTTTATAGAACCACAGAGTTTTCAGTACATTGATCACCACAGGAATGGACGTTTGATAGGTGCTGTTCCTTTCTTTTTAACGAATTAGTGTTTCCTGTTTTTAGTGTTAATGACTAAAATGCAACTGAGTATTACGTCCATTTAAAAATGCTTAAATAGAAGTAAAAGTACTATTATTTCAAAAGAGTAGTATAATTTATTCTTTACCCTTAATAATATATTTATACGATATGTGACCGTTTCAAATCTTTGCTTATATGTTGCCCAGTATAAGTTAGAAACAGTCTAATTGTAAGTGTCTATGTGTAAGCTCAGTGTCAGACCCTTTGTCTCTCTGGTCATTTTGTACTTCTTAAAATTCTCACCTCAAAAGAGCAATATGCAAAACCACAAGATAGGCTTTCTTGAGAAACCACACTGCACGCACAGACACATGACCCACAGACTAAATTGCTTACAAGATTTTTGTATTCTCTTATAATACAATACATGAGAAGGCAGTTAAAAAAATAAATAAAATCAAAGAAACAATGACGGAATAAACTTCATGATATTCTCATGTTGTTTTTCTGTCATCACCCCATCCAGTGCTTACTGCTCACTTGGGTACATGTAACTGCCACCTCTGTTGGTTAAGAAATAGCACCACATCGTCAAGGTTTACAGAAGAAGGAAAAAAACTTCATACTCTGAATGGGATTTTATTCCAAGTACCTTTGGAGCATTTCTATTGGTCTACAATGTATGCCAAAAAGTTAAAAAGGAGATTATATCCCAGCCAACATGTTCATATGAGCCTCACATGAGTGGAATGTGGGCTAGGCGGGTTCCAGGTAGGCATGGGCTCTGAGTAGGTTTGCACATACTTTGTTATTGGGACCTAGATGGGCTTCTCAAATAGGCCCTATTGTTGCAGCCCACCTTATTCTAATATGGGTCCCTTCTAGGTCTCTTATGCAGTGTACAACCCAGATAGGGCCCATGCTTAACCCCCCTACTGGTTTCATCACTGACCCAGACTGGAACCCATATGTGGGGCCAACATGGAACCCAAGTACAAAACTTTCTGGTTCCCAACTGGGCTACCCATACAGGCCCCATATGAACATGTCAGCTGGGATGTGCCAATCCCACTCTAGAAAACACAAAGATTAGGTGGAAGGAGTAGTGAAATGATATGAATTGCGAGCAAAGTTTTGCACTATATTTTGGCCTTCTCCTGAAGCACTCCTGAGGTTATTTAGGTCTGGTCTTAGAGTACATTCTAAGTATAGAACTGCGATATCAAAGAGGTTAGAGGTAATGTGAACTTTTTTGGGCCATTTGAGCAGGACGCCATGCATTTGTACACACTGCGTGCCCTATTAACACTGTTTGGTTGGTCCTGAGCTATAAAATCGTAAGTATTTCAACTTGTCAAAATACATCAGATGAATCAACATGCCTTGACTACGCAATTAAGGGACAGAAATGGTGCAATACACAGAGTTCTGCCACTTTTGCCACTTTCCAAAGCTACAGTCGCAGACGGAGCGCGAAAGGGGTTTGAGGAGGTAGAGAAGGTGGATCTTTTCCTCGTGTCAGGGCACTTGACAGGCCAGGTCTTCCAATCTGTCCCCTTTAGCACTACCAAGGGACCTTGGAGGAGAAGGACAGGGCCAGGGCCCTGGAAATCGCACCTCTTGCTTTGTGCACACTTTCCATTTCAAGGGCTATTTATCTAATAATGTCCCTGCCTTCCTGGCTCTCACTCAGCCTGCTGCCTACTGCACTGAGTCCGTCTCTGGCTGGCACCTTTAATTATTTCATGCCTAGGAGACAAGTTATAAGCAGAAGTGGCAGGTCAGGTTGTCCCTGACAGCTGGAGATTATTAAAGTTAAAAAAAAGAAAAAAAAGAAGGGCTGAGGTGTTGTAACAGGTCTCCACTCCGCTCCCCCCGGCAACGAGAACACTCCGCTGTTGTGTAGGAAAACAATGGCGCCACCTTAATTTATTGACAGGCAGAATTCATCAAGGAGTATATGCAGGCCAGTATCCCACAGAAACACACACACATGCACGGCCCCATACATACACACACACACACACACACACATAAGCACATACACACAAATAAAAATGGCAGAGAGAACGACTCAAAAGCGACAGGGGGCTTGGGAGTAATGGAGACATACCTAGGGAGTAGCCCACTGTGAGGAAGACAAACTTCACTTTCCACCAACACTGCCTTCAGTAAACACACACATACAGGCAGGCAAGCGGACACACACACACACACACACACATGGCCATGCAGAAGCTGCTTCATTAGAGTGGTGTTTTTGGTACCAGTCAACCCCCTGGTGACTCTGGCAACAGCTCGGTTCGACGCTGTCAGAAATAACAACAAAAGTGCTTGTAGCATTTCCTGTAGTTAAGCCGGATTGAAGAAGTGTACACACGGATCATAAATTTTGAATTCCTGTCCCATTGGTGCCCGTGGAACATTCAACACTCTGGGCCTAATGACAAACACGCTGGAGCTCCAGCCCTGTTAAAGCTCCGCAGACAAAAAAAAACTATATCCTCCAAATTTACACTAAAAACCAGTGCAGCAGGCTAGCACGTGCTGCCCAGCCCGGCAGAAACAGGCCTACAAACAACAAGGCTTACAACTTAACAACTTAAGTGACGACTGTTTTGAATGGCCCTTCTTGAACTCAGTTTGTCAGAAAGAGCTATAGAAGTTACTGCCGAGTGACTCACAGACTAAAAGCTCAAGGTCAGGTTTATGAGTGAAGATCAGAAGCACTCACTTACCACTGGACCCTAATTGTAATACCCTATGGCCAGTAAAGCATAATCTATATGCCTTAATTATTGATTATACACTCCTGAATGAATGGAATCATAATACTGAAGAGACTACATTTTTAAAAAGTACCATAATGAAATTGCTTGCTTCAGTTGCGTTCATCATTTCCACATGTATAAAATATATTACATGAATAAGAAATCATGAAGAAATCATTTTGTTGATGTCATATATTTGATGTGGAAATTATGTACACATTACAATGACATTTTTTTCAGTCTAGAAAGGGATAACTGACTGTATCTTTAGTTTGTTTTCAGAAATTGCAACAGTTTATTTTTCAGATAAAGTGTAAAATATGCAGAACATAATAATACACATATTAGGTGCCTGAGAAAACATGGAAAACCACCGTCCAATTTTCCAGTCAATATATGCTAAAAAAACATGGCAGAATCCAGTAAGCGCCGTGCATTACTGGATGAAGTTGGACACAGGATGAAGTTCGACACAGACTTCACATGTAAAGACTGTAAATCTGTAGAATGTGCTGAACAGTTTGAGTGACAGACTTAACATAACCAAACGAACAGATGAATCTCTTTACTTACAGCCTGTTTACACCTGCCATTAACATGCATGTATCTGGATATACTCTGACCAGATTCTGTTTACACTTGTCACTAAAATGCATCCCCAGTGTGACCAGATAAGATCCAATATTACTTTCAACAGGTACAGGTTCTAATCAAAACTGTCCTGCTCCCGGAGACTGTGAGCAGTTTAGAGTACCGATGGGCGTTCTACAGTGAGGTGGACGTCTTTTTCAGAAATGCAATGGACACATTAAACTCTGTCCCCTCATCTACTGGTAAATATGTGCAAGTATGCACAAACACAAACACACACACACACAGTGATCACAGAAAACGCATGCTGTTAACACTCGTGCTAAAAGTAGACAAGATCTATCTCTGACTACCTCTGAACGTGGTTTGAGTGATCCTAATTATTTGATATACGTTCTATCCTTTTACTGCTGCTCTATGCTCTAGTTTAAATTTCTGCAGACATTTGTTCTTCTGCGGCCTTAGTTTTTACTTGAATGTACTTACATTCACGTTACATCTTAAAAATGTACCTTTGTGCTCTTTCCTAGTGTTCTGTTGTGTGTAAATACAGTCTAATGTGTTTCTTATCAAATAGAATCCCCTGCCTTTATAGCAGAGATGGAGCTCTGTGTTTGTTCTGCAGGATGCAATTAGATTAAATATAATTTAGTGTTATGGAGCGCTGTTCAATAGGTCTCGCACTGCCCTTAATGAGCTGTCATTACTACAATGCAAATCCTTTTTTTTTTTCTCAGGCAAGCACCAGTTCACATCACTATATTTAATTCCCTGCAGTTAGGCTAATATCATTGCCTCCAGTCCAGCCCCACTGATTTAGGTACGCACTGAAGTTATTACAGTGAAAAATAAAACATCCTCTCTGTCCATTCGTTTCAGCCTTGCGCCATAAAGAGCTAACCTAATTCAGCTCAACTGTGCATTTAATGTGGCAGCAAAAGAGCTTTATGAGAGGAGTTTGGTTTACATACACAGGTATATGGTTTGAGTCCATAAACACTTATGGGTTTTCATTTAATGCCTTCAAGTCAAGGCTTGTTATGCAGTTATTAATCTTAAGGTTTTTTTTTTTGTTCAGTGACTGTTATGAATTATCTGGTAACCACAGTGAAAATGTACGCTATGCAGTTACGATGAGTGAGGAATGGAACTGCCCGAGGGTCCTTGGAGTAGAAGGGGTTCAAAAACAAGCTTATCATAACAAATGGAATCTGTCACTGGTGAATAGTGTTAAGATACAAAATAATTCTCATTTTTTAAAACCTTTTGAAAATTATTTTGCCTTTTGATCCTGATCTAGTAGATCTTTCCACATGACTCCTCTGGCAAATATGAGTCTGCCTGAGTTATCTGTACAAGCTAATGGTCTTATAGCACCAGTGAGTGTTTTACTGGGTGTGGAAACATGTCAGATTTACAGCTACTAGCCCCAAAATATAAGGCTTTGTGTATGCAGTTAGACTTTACACTACTATGCTCACTTAGTTAGTAATACACACTATGGTCTCATATTAGCATGTTCACAATGCAAATGAGCAATATTTTTTATGTGCAGCATGTCTTTAAAACTTTACAATGTTATACTGCATATGACTTTGTAACCTTTTAAAAATAAAGCTGGGTCTAATGCACTGCCACTATGGATGGTGGGTCTCAGCATGGCTCTGGCCGAGAGAGGCGAAGTGGCTGTGCTCTCTCCCCTCATCACTTTTAAACAATGTTGGCCAGCACAGACGTCTGTTAGCTGATGTGGTAGAGCTGGGAACCCAATGCTTTCCACCGAGCATGCCAGTTCGAAAAGAACTGGCATGCTATGGCTTCGCATACATTGGAAGATACATGTGCTAAGTCTTTGCCCTCCTAATGGGAGGATTGCTCAGGAGCATTGCTTGTGCTAGCAGGAGCTACGAACTACGAAATATATATAAAGAACCATTTTGGTAACAGAGTGTGAGTGTAAAGAACTTTTCAACAGTCCAAGAACCTTCACTTGATGAACCTTGAATCTTCACACTCACACTTTCCGCTGGGCCGTATTCAGCAATCATTCTTAAGGAGAAAGAAGATTCTGATATTTAAGTTTTCTTGTTTGGGATTGGTTCAATTTATGGGGACAATGGGATTCATCATTGTTAATGCAGACCTGTGGTTTAAAAACACGTAATGAACCTGAGACTTTTTGTTAAGACTTTTCTCAAGAACAAATTTCTGAAAATTTCTAGGAAGATTTTGGTGAATAAGGCTAATGGTTCTCTATGACAGGAGTGTGTGCTAATAGGTAATGTTTGAAAAAAACAGGTAAAACTGATGGTGGATCAAATTCGTAAGTGTAGTTTGATACATTGCCAAAGGATCATTGACAAATGGCAAGATAAAATAAGATAAATGGTAGTTCTAGCTATCTGTCTAAACTGTGCAGTAGAATAATGACTCTTAAGTGAGGCTAAAGTTTCCAAAAAGTTCATGGATAACTTCATTCATCATCTTTGCAGTAGACGACAACACTGGAGTTGCCCTGTTGGGGTTAAGAACATGTTTAATATGCAGTGCAACGAGTGCTAACACAGTAACGGCAAAAACAGGCATTTGATTGGTGAGAGACGGAGAGAGAGCAAGCGCGAGAGTAGTCCTGGTTGAAGTAGTGCGTCCTTGGCAGAGTGGAGCAGCAGTACAGGCCCAGCAGAGTGCCTAACTAACCTTCATTTCCCTCCAATCAGCCGTCATCTCGCTCACTGTCTGTGGAAGGAGCCCACACAGCGAGCCGACAGGCTGAGCACTAAGCCGCACTGGACTGTCCAATTACATATAATTGTTATCAGTGGGGGGTGATGGAAATCGGGGGATGAGGGTAGGGGCACTTTGTTGCTGTCCTGCCTGACAGCATGGCTTATCTCACACAGCTTCTGTCATTTTTACACACAGCCCACCAAAACCCACCCACCCCCTCCCAAATCATATCACTCCTCCATCCACCCTCAACCCCTCTAAACCCTGCCTCTAAACCCTTAGTGGGATGGCTGGAAGAACGAGGACGAGGACGAGAACGAGAGCAGGAGAGAGAGAGAAAGATGTAACTGAGGACCTCTAATGACCAGGTTTCGGTTAAGGCCTTGCTGTCGGCCATTAGACTGTATTCTTCCTCATATTAAGCTCTGCCAGCCCTCACTGATGGAAAATTGTCACATTAGGAAAGTGCTGGCAGTGTGTGATGGGAAATGTTCCAAACAGATTCACACTCCGGATCTCCAAATTACTTTCACCGAACCCAAGTTGCACTACCGTTAAAAAAAAAGGGGGGGGGGAGGCAAAAAGAGAAAGAGTAAATGAGTTCAGTGGCGTCAAACATTTTTGGCTGCTCCAGTGAGGAAAACAGGGGGGTTTGGTTTTTGAACAGAGTTTTACTTAAGTTATTATATACCATTTTAAAAATATAGTTTTGGGCTGCAACACTTGCACAAAAACGCTGACAAAAGTGCTTTTTAGGGCTCATGCCAAACATGCTCCTTTTTATTCTGCTATTAATGAAAAATACAATGAGGAATACTTTAGGGGGAACGGCACTAATTAGAGAATAGATCAAAGCGTCCCTTTAATTCCTACACGCAGTAAGAAATGGAGGGGTAAACACAGATCACTGCCGCTCCCTAACAACTCTCAGCACAAAAACACACAACAGGAGCCCTTACATACTCCACAATGGAGCCCACCACACAGGCCCAAAATAACCCAGCATTATACCCAGTGTAACCCATAACGTACCCTAGAGAAGTGAATGACCGACATCAACGCATGTACAATACACCATGCTGCACATCTGTACTGTCTGGTCTATAAAATTATAGGTTTTCTATCTCACACACATACACACACACTCACAAAGAGCACAGCATCTGCTCAGCACCTGACAGCTCCTCACGAACACGAAGTTGAACACAGAGAAAAATGATTGAGTGTGTTTTGAGAACCAAACCCTTATCCTAAACGCTTTCCACCCTGTGAGCGAGCACAAAGCCACATCACAGGCCGCTATCACTGCTCCTCATACATAATGTTGTCTTAATCCAATAGCAGGCAATTAAAAATGTAGCCGTGTTGTAAATTAACGATTCAATTAATTAGCAAAAACTATTAGCGTATCAATTAGAGAGCTGTGTGCAGATGGATTCCCTGCTTGCTCAGAGGGCATTACACGTTTAAGCGGCTCTGTCATTCCAAATGATGATGAGGGAATTCACGTGACCACGAGGAGTGTGGGAGCTGTCAAATTAAATCAGCCCAATCTATTGCAAAGCTAACGCTGTGGAAACACAGAGTTAAAGACAACTGTGTTTCCATTTGCTGCAGAGGGACAGACTGATGTGTGCAGCATTTTCTCTGCGAAAATTTAAACGACCCATATCTTGCCTTTTTCCTGCATCTTACATATTTCCCCAATGTTGTCTTATTATATTTGTGTTTTTGTAGAAAAGATAGCATTTCTTTTTTTTATTGAAATTATTTTTTTTAATTACCATTTCCAACCTCTTTTTAGCCCTTAAAAAGGCTGTTTTTGGTACTTTGCATACAAAATTGTTGTAAATTAATTGCTGCAACTTATCTATTAATTTATTAATTTAATTGCAACATGCATGCCAAAAAATAAGCCCAGGCTGAAACACTCCTTATATGTTGCTGTCTGACATGTTGTCATTTTCTTATATTAAGAAATGGTAAACAAGGTTTTTGCTTCTACTCAAACATTAAACACAATATTTTCAACAATCATTATTTTTGGCTTGTCAATTAGCATCAGGATGTCAGCTGAAACAAATGGCAAAGCCTTATAAATTCTCTGACTCTTCAAACTTTGTACTAACACTCATCAAATAGGTGCTTCTCAAAGCAACTGTCTAAAAATTATAAAAGAAACTTAATGGATGCCAACGAAACAGGAAACGGCTGTAAGAAGGTTTTTTAGCCTGTGGTTTCTACGGTGCCAGATGTTAAGAAATGGCAGTTCAGGGGAACTGTGGAGGTCAGAACCAGATTTAGAAGACCTAGATTTGGTATGCTGGTAAGAAAGGCAAATCAGAACGCCCATATGACTGCCAGGAATCTGTAGAAAAGTCATGGAGCGCTACACTATTCCCCTGGGCACGATTTTGTTTTTCAGTAAATGGGCCATTAAAAGTTTTCTAAATGGTTGTGGCCTGGATGTAAGATTCTTGGAAATACCTTTTATATTGGTATAGAACCTTCAGGGAAGTAAAATGTTTCTTTTATGCCACTGCTCCAAAAGAGCCTTTTTGTCATATTTATTTTTGTTTAGTATTATGAAATTAATTAGAATAATTAGCATATCTAAATAGCAAGATTACAATATCTGAATACATGTAACAGTGTTACGTAATCAGGATACAACAACAGTAAGTGTAATCTGTTACAGTTACAGTGAAAAAGTCAGTAATTCGATTACAGGCATATTTTCAAAAAAGAGTGATTACAAGCAGGATTACATTATAGCATAAACAGAATCACTACTCTTATTGTGTTTGTTGCTAATCAAATGATGGATGTTGTTGTTGATGTTCCTACGCGACTTTTTTTTTTTAATGACACTCACAGAGCTAGTTAATTGTAACAGCACCCCTGTAGAGAATCTTGAGCTTGCCTTCCCATGCTGTAAAAATGCATTCACTATAAAAATTTCCATAGAACTTCATTTTAATAGTGAAATAGTGAATAGTGAATAGTGAATTTAGTGAAAAAGGAAAAGAATATCCCTGTCCCAGGTGAATTAGGCCTTCCAGCAGTAAATATTCTCTCAGCTTCAAAAGACTTGAAACATTAGAAGGTAAGAAAATGACTATTGAATCCATGTAGACGAGCTAGGACAGCTGTATGTTCAGCTGACTGCTGGACGCTGTCTTTTTTTCTGTTGCTAAACAAGTGTGCGGGTGTGATTCGGTGTAATATCTAATACTAACAGTATTATTTACAATAGCCTGTTCCTTAACTCCTATATGTTATATCCTCTCTTTCATAATGAAACCTTCTCAAATACATTTTCATTTTTTTAGTTTCTTACATAATCTAAAAAAAAGCTAGAACACTGCCCTGCTAGAAAAATCAGCATGCACCAGCAAACCAGGCCAGCTCCAGACCAGTATAAACCAGTTTAAATCACTTTAGATCAACATGAAATTCTTGCTGGCCTAAGCTGTTTGCTTTAGCCAGATGTTTGAACATTTCCAATCCAAAAAAATTATTTTCAGCTTTTCACAATGTTCTTACAATCATTTTGAAAATTTTACCCTTTCTTTCTCCTTGTGGAGTTTTCTTATTTGGAGATAAGTAATAGTGCTTTTATGTGAATTTATAAGTTTTTCTTTTGTCTTTATTTCAATATATATGGCTTAAAATGCTAGGGCTTATTACACACTGAGGCATATTATTCAGTAACTACAGGGACATCTGCACAAACTGGTGGCTAATTCTCTGGTAATAGAAATTTGTAATAGCACCTTTGGCCCACCAGTGGGCTATAGGCTTTTTAAGGGGTTAAAAAGACAAGTAATGTGTGTAAAAGTATGTGAAAGTTAGGAGATTGTGTTACTTTAAAACAGTAATTCTTTAGATTACATTACAATGACATTTCTGAACAGGTAATGTAACCGAGAACCTTTTTACAGTAACCCTCCCAACGCTGTTTAGAGGTGACTGTCAGTAGACTGATCTTGACTAACTTTAAGTGGAGAAGCGTTTGTTGTTTAAAGGTGAATGTGATGCATGTAGATAAACATACAAATACCGCAAATGGCTCAGAGGTACTGCATGTCAACAGAG
This sequence comes from Salminus brasiliensis, assembly GCF_030463535.1. Classification (NCBI taxonomy): domain Eukaryota; kingdom Metazoa; phylum Chordata; class Actinopteri; order Characiformes; family Bryconidae; genus Salminus; species Salminus brasiliensis. The sequence continues at coordinate 25,833,733 of NC_132879.1, forward strand.
TGTAAAGCAGACAGACCGCTCCACGAGGTCATCGTATGCCGCTAAGTGATTAGGGCCGGTAGGAAAGTGACACAGCATTGAGTATGTCTTCAATAGGTCAGCTCCTTCTCTCCTCTCCCATTTTCATCATGGCCTCCAGCTGCCTGGATCAATCTACCTCTTATACATACATTACCATACACTTAATGGATCTCTTCTTAATCAAGCGCAGTGATGATGAATGGCTTTGACGGTGAATTCAATAGGGGACGGGGGATTTTTAAGCTGTTGTGTGATTCTTGTAGATGGATTCAGTATGCCGAGGTTGTGTGTGAAAGGAAGCACTAAAATTACCCTTGTCATGTAGAATCCAGAGAAGTCACCATTAAAAATTCATAGGGTTCATGAGAGCCAAACCTGTGCCACATATGACAACTTCTGAACATTTCAGGACAGCTCTAAGAGGAATCTTTTAATGGCAGTAATGATCATGTGACCTCTCTAGCAGATTGGTCTGGTTCTGTAACACAACAAATGGTAAAGATGACATGTTGAACTATAGAGCAAAGAAGGCCACAAGACAAGCATATAATATAAAGACTGAATAAAAAAAATTGCTGCTAAAATTCTTCAAAAGTACACATTTGAAGGAAATTAGAAGATTTATAGAAATAAGATATTAAAAAAAAATAATATGTTTGCTCTGCCGATTGAGGCTGTCGGGTTGTCCTCACAGGTAAACATAGGCCTAACTTTGAGGGGCCTTGCTTTAAAATAAAGGTTCCTAAAAATCAGAAATGGAAGAAAACCCCTGTACTTCATTTTTATATTTTTATTATGTATTTTTTGTGCTTTGCTCATTATTAAAAATAAATACTTTTTTACATTTCTAAGAGAAAACATTATTTTTAATTTTATTATGTATTAATTATAATTATTATTGTTGTTATTGTTGTTGTATGTTTTATTTACGGTCTTAAATTGTGCTTGTACAATACAAAGAAATATACAAAAAATATTAAATAATTCTATTTTATATTAAAGTAAAATTAGTCTGAATCCTTGGGGTGTAAGAAATCATTCCTCCCATTAAACATACAAATATATATATAAAAAAAAAATTCTATATATATATATATATATTGTTTGTTTGTTTGGGTTTTTTTTTCTTTATTCTAAGTTTTGACTTTTTTTTTTTTTTACAGTATCCAAACCTTCAGTCCAGGCTCTATGCCAGTATTTCCTAGAACCACATATCCGAAACTTTTTTTTAATAGCACAGGAAAGTACTGATGGTGACAGACGACAGTTGAGCTAAAGAGGTGTTCGCACATACACACACATAACACACACATGCACACCCCTCTAGATGCTATCAGTACATAGAGAAGGGCCAAGCCCTGAGATCGCGTGGTCGAGCCAGCGTGAGTGAGTCAGTAGCTGACCAGTGCCGCTATTTGTCCTGAGCTAAATTCAATAACAGGAACCATATATAAGAGAGGGGAAATAACATGGCAAGCTCCAAGATTTATCATGGGATGGGAACTCATTGTTGCGCTTATCTTTTCAATGATGTGCTATTTCCAGCGGGTAATGACTTATGGCTCTCCCCTGCTCTCTCACTTTCCCTCTCTCTCTCTCTCTCTCTTTCTCGTTCACATGGCAGCTCACTTGTGCCTCTAACAAGTGAGGGTTGAGTGTCAGGGGAATGAACTGAGTGCTAGCACTAGATTGGGTAAACTAGCGGGGATGATACGTCTGTAGGCCTAACTGTCCTTCACTTGGATAGCACCGCTAATCTCTGTGCTAATCAAGGAAGGAAGGACAGTGAGTTCTTTATCACGGAGCTCCTGAACTGTGGTCCGCCTCCAGATGCACAGGAAAAGTACCCTCTTTAGCGCTTCATTTAAATGCTTGTTTAGCAAAATTTTATTTTTACTAAGAAAAAAGAAATGAGGCGAGCAAGCAAAAAGAGAAACATTTTTCAAGCTATTCAATTTCAGAGGGACTATTTTTGAACTCCCTGTAGACGAGGGTAAAATCACCTGATTCACCTGAGCTGGCTCTAGCTGCAGAAGTGCACATCTTCAGCACAGTGTTCACACATATTTCAGCTATTAACACTGACTACATGCACAGCTGACTTTTCATATTTCATCTTTTAATCCATATTCCAGTCACACTGCTGCAATATCGTCTCACTGCCTGTTTCTTTTTTTATTTTAGAAATATACAATCAAGTATACCAATGTTTTTCATTCTGTATTCCATACACCAATCACACTGCCGCAGTACCATTTTACCATCTTTTTGGGAAAAAATCCAACATTCCAATGTTTTACATTTCATCTTTAAATTCATATTCCGTGTCTATATTTCCCTCGCACTGGTGCAATACCAAATCCAATTAAATCTTACAATGTTTTCATTGAAAATTAATTTTATTTTTTATTTTCTTCTCCTGAAATTTAAAACAAAATTATTGATGGGAAAGAAAAATCAGTAAATCAGAACAAACATTTGTAAAAGATGTATTATATTTTCATTTGTTTTTGTTTCATGAGTTTCTGCATATTATTGTTATTGTTGTTGTTGTTGTTGTTGCTTTCTGATGTTGACAGTAGGAATTAAATATTATTATATAATAAATCTACCCTTTGATGGACTGGCTCCCTGCCTAGCATCCAATGAATCTAGGTAGGCACCGGACCAACCACGATCCTGACCAGGAAGAAGTGCATATTGAATGAATAAATGCATATAAAAATCTACATATTCAGGTATATATACCTGTAAATACAGCTTAAATGTTAAAGACAACTGTGAAGAGGTCACACAGAAAAACTAGACACTGATGCGGCTTTGTAATAACTGTGATTCAAATCACACAGTGTGTGTGTGTGTGTGTGCATGTGTGTGCGCTCTGACAGAGATGACAATAGGGTTTTACAGGAATCTCTGAATGTCAGACAGACTCGACGCTGCTTCTGTGTGTGTGCTAATTAACCCTGACAATGCTGCTGCTTAATTCCCTATTTATATGTATCAAAGCAAATAGGCCTGCGCTACTGCAGCCTGTCACTGAGGCTTTATCAATCACATCAGCAGCTGGAAATTGGCTGCCTGTCTCTTGCTTCAGTCCTACAGAGGGGAAAAAAGGGAAGTTTATCTGCTGGAAATCTTGTGATCGCTCCATGACAGCGTGCGCTGACACGAAACACAGAGACTGTCTCCTTCTTTAGTTTGCTTAAATGCGCAGTTATTTATTTCTTTTCTCTAATGAGGCCTCTTTTTTCTCCTGCTAATTGGACAATATGAAGTTGGTCAGCTTCTTAATCTCTACGAAGCATTGTGCACACACCTACACACACCCACACTCCCCCACACATAAACACACACAGACATCCAGGCTGTGTGTTGAGCAAGGGCCTGAGAAGGTTGTGTGTAGAGAGGGAGAGAGGAGAAAACAGTCATGTACACAAACTGACAGCATCTGCCATGCCCTGCTCCATCAACGTCTGTGCCCTACTGTAGCTCTGCCTTACATAAACACACACACACACACACACACACACACACACACACACACACGCCATTTTTCAGGTTAGTACTTGAGACCTCACTAACCTCCAATTGAATGTGTTTAGTTATGTGTCATAAATCAATACGCAGTGACGAGATGACAGGGCTAAATGGTGGGAGAAAAAATCCAGGAGGCCACAAGTACAGATTATGGCACCCAAACACACCAAGACGCCTACACACACCAAGGCCTGTGCTTTCCGCAGGGTGTCAGGGCAGTGTCACTGTCATGGGTGACAGGTGCTGCCATAGTGCTGTCAGTCTCTCTGTCTGCAGCCCTCCACCCCCCACCCCCTTCTCTCTCTCTCTCTCACTTTCTGTCTGTCCCCCTCTCTCACCCTCACTGTTGAGTGACAGATGGACAGCTCGCTGTATCTCAGAATGAGTGAGAGTGTCAGGCCAATCAGGTGGGACAGCACTCATTGTGTCGCTCCTGCTCCATCCTTCACCCGGACCAGGCGCACTCCAGTCGTCCTGGAGACACGGGTTAGAGGGAGCTTGTGAGCGTTCCGTCCCTGTCGTAAGAAAAGCATAACTCCAAATGTAACTTAACTTATCGCTTCATTTCCATTATATTCGCTTCATTTTTATATGAAAACACCAGGTCACCTTTGCTTGCTGTGAACATTTTATGAAGGATGGACCAACGTACAATTTTGAATTTTGGAAGTTGTTTTTTTTTTTGTCCTATGTTGTCTTGTTTTTCACTGTAAGACTTTTTACAGGGCTTAGAATCACTATTCATTATTCAGTGACCACTATGAAACTTGAAGGTTTATTACATAGATATTGATCTTAATATTTATAATTGAATAACTACATTCAAAAGTGGATGTACTGAATTTATTCGACTCAAATGAGCACATCATCTCCACGTCAATAAAATATAGGCTAGCAACACAAATGTTGGAAAAGGTAATTGAAATGTAAAAGTGATAGATTTACAGTACTGTGCAGAGGTTTTATGCACATTATTTAAAATCATTTATCATTTTTCTCAGTGCTAAGAGTGATTTTACTGATTACTAATTCTCAGAACAACCAAGTAAACATAAATATAGTAAAAAAGAAAATAAGGTAAGATTGGTCATTTTGAAGAAGGTAATATCTGGTGAGCTAATTTGAGGAACAGGTGAAGTAGGCCTGTAGGCCTGGGTAGGTTGGGTAAGATGTAGGACTGTGGAATGGGTATGTGTAAGTAAAGTTGAATTACCTCTTAAATCCTGCAACTGAAGTATGTCAATGTACAGTAGTACTATAACTTTTACTCACTTACCAAGACCAACAAATAGCCAAACAAGCCTATATGACCATCATCTTCTTTCACCTCAACGTACAACTTACTTGAATCCTACTTGAAGGCCTAATTGAATCCCAGCCCATCCATGCCACCCTAACTATGGTGCATGTCCCCAGTGTGCTCTTTTTTGATGATCAGCACACATCTAACCAGGATAGGTTTTAATGAACACAGTGATCACTGCTTTTAGCATGAGTGTTATTTATATTTATTCTAATATTAGTGTTTTACTGAGCAGATGTTTTACATATCCCAAAACCTTTGCACAGTGCAGTATCTTATTAATGTGTGCAAGTGATCTAGTTATAAGGTGCAACCGTGGGCCCACATATAGGCCCTTTGGGTTTAAGGGGTTGAGTTACTTAATACTTTAGCACATTTTTTCCCCTCTCTTTATAAATTAACTCATCCAGAGATCTTGTTATTACAATGTACAGACTGCTTCCCAAACCCACACAGACAGGCCAGCTGGCCCATCCTAAAGGTCACCCACTCACCACAGCCCTACTGTAGCAGTGTCAGTCTGAAAGGTGTGGGGTTTTGAATCAGGGACATTTCTTGTCCTGTGGGTGGGGCTGACCTGTGTGGAATCTGAAGCCGTTTCAGCAGCCCGTGCATTCTCTGTGAAGCCTTTGTAGCGCTTATGCTAGTACAGCTGAAGCAACTGCTGTTTTCCTGCTTTTTTCAAATGGAGAAAAACGTCAGGACAAATCTTCAAAACTGTGCAAAGCGCACCGATCAACGTGGCACTGGAAAATGGAATGATGGAGGAGAATGAAAAAGAGCCCTCTCAATATCCGCCGTCCAGCCGGTTCAAACTCCTGCCACTGAAAAAGGAGACACTTTTATATGATTATATATTATTCCACTGGCCCTGGCACCCGGAATATTTAACAGTGCTATTGTAGTTTCCAATGTTACGCTTTTGCGGCTGAATTACGTTCCGGGGTTGAAAGTGGGGAGAGGGCAATTTTATTTCCTGTGATCAATCTGGGGTGAATTTGGGTGCTTTTATTGAATAAGTGTTAAGTCATGTAGGGGCCAGTGGCGGCTCTTTAGGCTGCACTGATAGGTGCTGATGGGCGGCAGAGGGATGATGGAGTAGAGGGGCTGCGAGAGACTTTATGGCTCCACTTCATTTAAAATTAAAACGGCTGCCACACTCAGCCCATCTGTGAATCAAAAGGGCAAAACCGGCCACTTCGGGTTGTCTCGCCGCAAGATGGATGAGCAGCCTGCCAGTCCTCCACACTGTGTGTGCTGTATGTGCTGTGTGTGTGTGTCTGTGTGGGATGGAGCGAGAGGAAGAAAAAGAAAGAGAGAGAGAATTAGCTTAAGACTGATATGAAATTGATAATTCATCACTCATTTCACTCTGGGAATTATCAGAGTGGGTATTAAGTTTCCAAAGTCAGTTAAAACAAACATGTTATCCAATGTTTTTACATTTTAAAGGGCCTATATCATGGAAACACTTTGCTCCCCAGTTCACTCAGCCTATATAAAAACTAAGCCAAAGAAAAAGAGAGTTTTAAATTCATTGTTTTTGTGATGTGGTAGAAATCTAAGCTTGTACATATATCCACCTATTCAACCTACAATAGTCTAGGCCCACTTATTCAGGTTGAAGTCATAAGGAGTGTTTCAGCCCAGACTGCTTTTTAAATGAAGTACAATAAAGAGCCAATCAGAACAGTCAGAACAGAGATGATTTGCATTCATCAGTCTTAAAGTTACAATAAAAAAGTCGGTTTAATTCTAGGGGATAAAGAGGGGTAAGAAATGGTCATGTAAGAACTGCTGATGTTCAAAGTTACATCACTCAATGAGCGCCGCTTCCGCAGATGGAAACAGAGGTCAACAGAGAATGGTGACAAGCCGAAAGGCTACACATCTCCTTTTCACTCACAACAGTTTAAAAGCATACTACAACACTACACAGCACAGTAAGGTTAATAAAATAATTCATATTTATAGTAATATAAATAATGATGAACGAACCCACACAGGAGTTGTAAGTATTGCTCAGAAAAAAACACTTGCACAAAAAAAAATTACACATAGACAAGAATTATATATATATTTGACTTGGTCAAAGCTTGGTCTAGCTTTCCGTCTTTTGTCAAAACAGCCAATGTTTCACTCCCCCAGAAACCTTTATACCCTCACAAACATGCTAAAAAGCTGTTGAGTGCTTCAATGATCAAAGGCCCCCACTTGTTTGAACAGAGTGATACAAAGTCATTAGAAATGCATATAACAAGACAGCTACTGCATATTAACAACACTCCAGAGCCAATTAATCATTAAGGCATCAATATCTAATTTGCATAAAATTATTCTCTGTTAAGAGTCTATGTTGGAGGTGACAAGGTGAGCTCATCGATAATGCAAATGACCCATTAGGTAGACGCAAGTCCAGACAGAGTCAACAAAGAAAAGAAAGACAGGCAGGAAGTTTTCGAGAGAGACTTTGAAATCCAAGTCATCTGCTCGCTCGCATCAGATAAAGACGATGTGCGACTGCATCAAGGCAAGTGAACCAAAAGTACCACAACAGTACTGATGTGTTTTCTGATAAGTAACTTCATCAGCCACTCTTTCATCTCAAAAACTATGCAATTTATTAGCAAACATGAAAAGTTTTCAAAGTTCAGAACTCCTTATTGATCACATTGGCCCCTCCAATATCATCTTTAGTTCATTGCCAACCCACTCCCTTCATTAGGCCTTATTGATCTCCAAGACATATCAGACAGCAAATAAACCACAAACTCCAACCATGAACACCACAGTCAGCAACAGTGTAAAGTGGCAGCATTCTTGTTTATAGTCAAATTAATACACAAGGTAAGTCAAAAGTCAGGAGCCATCCAAATATCTGCAAGATGATTAATGTAAGATTGATCTCATTATTGCTATTATGTATGAGACCAGTGGGTGAGAAGTATCATAGATTCACTAACTGGTCATAAACACAGTAATGGTGACAACAATATTGGCAAGCATTGCACAGCAGTTTGGGTTGTACTTGACTTTTAACTCATCCTGACATACAGAACTGTGTGGTTATGTGTCATTTTGTAGTTAGCATCAGGCCCAAATAAAGAACTCAGAGTCTGAGCTTATTTTCTTCATGGATAAACAAACTGGGTGTTCATCCCAAAAATAATTAAAGCTTTATAAACACTATATAAATGAATCCTCCTGTACATTGAAATGACTTTGCAAGGAAGTAGGTCTACTCCCTAATTTTAACCCCTTAAACAGTCGGCAACTGTTTGTTGTCTATTACCAAAAAATAGCTCCACTAGTTTCTACAGAAGTGCCAGTATTTACAGCTTAATGTGTAATAAGGGATTAATACAATTATTCCACAACCTTAGATGATCAACTGTAAAAAATGATCTAATGTCTAAACTACTAGACTGACATGGGGTATTTCTTGCAATATTGTTAATGGTATGACATCAGGAGGTTTGCTGGCATGTAGCAATAATATTTTATAGCCTAATAGTTTAGTGGGTCCAGTGGCATCATTCAGAGGAAAAATACCATGGGACAAAATGTATCAGGGTTTGGACATGTTTGGTTTACCACAGAAGAAGACAGTGGCGTCAATGTTTCGCATAGAGAAAATGAGTTCCTTATTTGGGCATGATGCCATCTATAAAATGTCAATATGTTCTCAGTGTCCTCAATGACAAGAGCAAACTGTTGAAATGGAAAAGAGAAAAAGCTAATTTGTAGTGTTTTCGAGTTTTGAACTTACAAAGAAAATGTTTTGGTCATTTGTTACATTAATCCACTTTCAGCCAGTAGATATCTGGTGTCCAAATCTTCTTTCATTTACTGCAGGAGCTCTGAGTCCAACGCTGCCAACAAACTCTAGCAGTAAATGGTCTCTCAAAATCCTTTTCTGTAGACAGATGTTCATACCCTTCTCTTAATCTGCTTAAACAACAGCTTCATTAATATCACAGATTTATCAGTGTGGTGTAGGACCATGTCTGATTAGAAATTAAATATATTGCCGTTGTCATTAATAATCTGTGCTTACAAAATGGCAACTTTACAAGATAAGGTAAAAACAAGTAATACAATACAAGTAATTTGGGAACATTTTGATACAGTGTAAAAGACAATGAATAAAACGCATCAGAAAGTACATATATATCAAATATGAAATATTAAATATAATATTATATTAAAACTGACAGTATAGACCAAAAAATGTTGGCCATATCATGGCATGTTCTATCTCCTGTGATGCCATAGCAGTGTCTGGGTGTCCCAGAGAAATTCATTCTCCTCGCTCTGTCTTGGTGAGTAAGATGACCCTCCCTTTCCCCATAATTTAGCACAATGTTAGCCAGTGTGGGTGTCTGTTGTTGATGTTAAAAAACCAACAGTTTTCTCCGTTAAGCATGTTCAGCTGTCCACTGATGCTGCATCAGTGGCAGTTTAAAAGATGGGGTTTGCAAACTTCATGTGACTTTAAGTAAGCACATGCTGGTCTTTATCAACCCAACACTGGTGGTTGTGATTGACAGGGAATGTTCTAACTAGCATGTGGGGATTTCATAATAATAATAATAATAATAATAATAATTGAAATGCCCAATTAACACACCAAATGTTTCATGACAGTTTGAAATGGATTTATACAGAGTACCTGAATACTGGGAGGCTTTATACCCTTCTAGCCCATGCCTGGCATTAGGCATGGTACCAATAGGTTCATGTTTATCTGCTCCAGAGACTCCTATTCTATTGGCAGTGCCTCTCTACAGGGCGTAGGGGAGTAGATAAGCTGTGTGTGTGCATTTGCACACCTGTGTCAGTAGATGAATGCTGATTAAAGGGGTGTCATATAGATGTCAAACATCAATAATCTGTATTAGAAAAGTAACCCTCTTAGCCCTGTTTAGGACAAACTTTGGCTGTGTCCTATAAACAATGAACTCCTCTTCACACACCCACAGTTTAAAACTAAAGAACCTGAATTCGGACAGCACACATGCCTTGGCTGATCGACTATATCTGCAGTAATTGGAAAACAGTGTAAACTGTTCCTTTAACCAAATAATTTATTTGACACAAATGAAACCAGTTAAATCAGATTCTGCACTGCAGGTTTGCATTTGTTTTGAAGGTAAGTTCTGTTTATAGCCTTCCCTCATAACCTCAGCCTTCTCCTGTGCCCCTACTGCTATCAATTGTTATCATTAGCCCCATTTCTGTGGTTCTCCTGCACATACACTCCTCCTCACTCCAGCTCAGGCCACAGATCTCTCTCAGTTCATCAGCCTGAAGTCTTTGTTTAAACACAACCACTGGAACCAGCACTCAAATCACAAACTGCTTGGGGACATTCGTAATCATCTGTAATTGAAAAAAAAGAATGAGAAAAAAGAAAAACCTTTTTAATGCAATAAAAATGGAATTGATTAGTGAGAGGCACTTCAAGAGCACTGCGATTTTGCAAATGTATAATAATATATTAATTCTCTACCATTACAGATGGTTCAATCCTCCTGACACATGCAATCCATTTGAGATGCAATTAACATGCATAATTATGCTAATTAAGCTGTAATTAAGTGTTAATTCTTTAGAGGATCCCCTCTTTCTTTGTGTGGGATTTTCTATAGGATTGCGGCAAGAAATTTCAACATTGCTGATTTTTTTCTGGAACAAAACTAAAAGAAATGACCGATGCTTCCGTGGTGCTGTAATCATTTGTAACTGTTTGTAACAGGCCACTCATTTATATATGATTAAATCTGGATTCAACAAAATACACATATGTACACAAGTGAAGGAAGGGAAATAAGTGATTTCCATTTTTACACTATTTTAAACTAATAGATTTTTTATTTATCATTTATTTATTATTATAATAATATTGTTGCCACAAAACTTTGAATCTCCACTTTTTGATATTTTTGAATGCAGTTGTTCTTTACAAAATTCATGATGAATGGACCAATAGAAACGCTCTAAAATCTTTTTAAACTGAATTTAATTTGAATTTAAAGTTGACATTTTGGAAATACAACATTTATTTAGGACAAACAGCCCATTCATTTCAGAGGACTATTCAGAGGATAGTAACTTAGCATGTTTATTTCAGAGGACTATTCAGAGGACTATTCAGAGGATAGTAACTTAGCATGTTTAATGTTGTTTAATGGTAAGGTATTGTGTCATATTTTCAAAGCTAGAAAGCACATCTGAGGCAAAAGGTGAAAGTAAAAATTGAAAGGAGAAAATTTCCCAACAGCAGCGACTGCATGTGTGTGTTCCCCTCACTGCAACCATGTGGGAAGAGGGGGTACTTTGTTCGGCAACATGGCTTTATTTGCATGTCAATTATGCACCAAATGAAGCACTTTTGTTGTGGGGAACCTTAATGAACAGTGTACATGTTTAATTAAAGGCAATTCATGTACAACTTTAATTAGAAACTACTAAAATTACATCTCAGATGAGCTATGAACTGAATGTCTGGTGCACATGTAACTGTGTGTGTGTGTGTGTGTGTGTGTGTGTGTGTGTGTGTGTGTGTGTGTGTCTATGTGTGTATGACACCAGAGGGGATCAGCACCCTATGAGGTCAATCAGAGAGGAATCAAGAAGACATCTGCGCCCCGCTGACCTATCCAGAGACCGTCATTACATGAGCAACCAATCAGCTCTGCTCTCAAAGCTTCATTATTGGCACTTTAACAGCCATAAAAACTATAGCAGCCGCCTATAACACAATAAAACCCCCATCACTAATGTACTGTGTTTCTTCTGGCAATGTTGCTTCCATGTGGTTTAAATCAGGAAGGTTTTGTGAATAACAGCTTGTACTGGTTTCTAAGTACTTTATATTTACATGTAAAAATCAATTAGTCTCGAAATGCTTAAGTAAAAAAAATCAGACAGCATCACTGTGTAAGCTAATAAATATAACCCACTAGAACTAAGCATGAACACATTAATGGACAGCTATTTTTTTTTATCAATGAACAAAATTCAGATGTAGTCAGAGCCTGATTCAAGAAAAAGACAACAGTGGGTTCCTCTAAATTACGTTGCAAGTCTTTACCATTAAACCCCACAGTATAAAAATAATTAAGTGCAGCGCTAAGTAACTGTGGAATCCCTGCCAAAACGTAATTAGAGATTCATCCGGTCGTATATATCAAAATTAGTGCACGTCAGCAGGGGGGCCATGCCTCAGAAGGGGAGAGAGAGAAAGAAAGAAGCTTCCAGACTCCTCCCCCCATCACGCCCACGTTCCAAACCAAGCCTGTGAATTACAGCCTGCAGTTCAAGCTCTGGAATTAAGGGATAATAATTAAAGCAGGAGAAGTTTAGCACCTGGTTTTGCGCATTTCTAATGGATTTCCCACACGAGGAAAGCCCTCAGTGCTTCCATTAATGGGCTGTCCTAAAATAAACAGCAACTCAACTCATTATCTTCTGCTACCAACACACCACTGGCCAGCAGGCCTCTAAACGCTTAGACAGAAATTAAACACAGAACTAGGTTTTTAAATACTAACAGAGTGAGTTAAATGCACAAGCTGGTATCTTAAACTGAACTCACATGGATATCTTACTTGCTGATACAAAGGGGTAAAAATGATTTCAAAGAAACTGCAAAATAAAGGCCTTTGCTAGCAGTTAGAATTTGTTATTTTCGCACACCACAATAAATGCTAAAGGAAAACAGCATTTTTAGCCCATAGCCCATTCTAAAAGGAACAATGTATTTGAATATGTTCACTGATTCAGTTTACAGCTAATGTAGCCCCGCCCATTTGTATTGAAATTATAAGGTGTGTTTCAGCCAGGATTGTTTCCTAAATAATGCACAGTGCAGGCTAGCCAATCAGAACAGGGGCCATGTACATATCCTCACTGTCATATTAAACACCTTGTATATCCAAAATAACACATTTACAGAAGGAAAACCCCTTCTTACATTTCAGTGGAAGTCAATGTAAAAAGATTTTATTCCAAGTCATTTTTAGCATTTCTATTGGTTCATTCAGCATGAAATTTGAAAACAATAAAAACAAAAACTCAGGGAAACAATCTCACTACAGTATCCAGCAATCAGATACACTGTAAAGAAGCAGTCAAATAAGCTGTTAACTATGAGGCTGGCACTTACAAATTATGTTTTCTGTATATACCCCACAACAAATGTATAAATGGACCTAAGGGGACGGAAATATGCTTTATGCAAAGATTTGGACTTTGCAGTTATTTCTCTAAATCTGAGCCCATGGTGTCCACAGTGAAGCATAACCCAATCAGGTCATTAACCTGAGCAGGAAGCAGTGTATTGATCCTGTGTTGTCTTTTATATATTCCAGCGATCATCACTCTCACTGTCAAAACATGTTTGGCCACTAACAGGAGTTACTTAGGGCTAATGGGTCAGGGTGGGCTGCGGCTCAGTCGCGCCTTTTTTCGCAATAAAACTTTTCTGTCAGCCAAATAACTCAAACACACAGAGAAAGAGGGTGTCACGAGCAGCAGACTCTCCTGTAAACAACATGTTTTGTATTTGGTCGGTATTGAAAAACCTGGGGACTGGCGTGAATGACCACGCAATTACTGCATGCGTCTCTGCAGTCCTGGAGTTTGAGTGTACAACAGCTGATGCCATAGGGAGCCAGAGAGCAAGAGAGAGAGGGAGCGAGAGAGAAAGGACAGACAGTCTGAGAGGTCAGCGCTCCTCCAGGGGCTGCTGGGTATATACAGTAATACAGTAATAATGAGCCCTGGAGAGGGAGCCCGTCTGAGCCATGAACCATGCCCACAGGTGCTGGCCATAATAACTGCCCCAGGGAACACAAGGAGTGGGAGAGAGAGAGAGAGAGAGAGAGAGAGAGAGAGAGAGAGAGAGAGAGAGAGAATGTAAGTCCTAACCCTGTCTCTTTTCTCTTTCTCTGACAAACGGCATTTTTTACACTCTTGAAAAAAAAGTGCTGTGCTCAAAAACACACAACCTAGCGGAGTTGCTGTGTGTGTGTGTGCGCGCACTGCGATTTAAGTGAAAGTCACACAGTGTAGAGCCGAGGAAGAAGTGGCAGTGAGATTTGATCATCACACATAATAGATTTGCCGGGCCCACTGGAGGAGGCTCTTGTTGGATGAGAGGCATGAAAGGTTGTCAGTGTTATAGAGGGGAACGATAAAGGCACAACACAATCAGCTCAGAGTGCACTTAACTAAAACTAATCGATTAGTGGGGGGCTCTCCACACAGCCCCCCGCAGCCCATCTGTCAAATCACATCATCCCCCGACTTATCCCAGCCACATCACCACTTGTCAGCATGATACCTACTTGCGTGTGCTTGCCTGTGTGTGAATGTCTGTGTGTGTGTGTGTGTGTGTGTGTGTGTGTGTGAGTGGAGTGTGACGGGGAAAGCCCTTTTGATATGGCTCACCAGGACACTTCATTAGGCTCTGACAGCCTGGTTAATACTCCACAGTCTGAGAGGCTCATCTTCAGCTCGTAAACACGAAGCACACAAACGTACACACATACACACACACACACATTCGCAGACTGTTACATCGTACTTTTCTGCAGCAGGCACAGGTTTGTTCACACAATACAACAGTCACCCATTAAACACCTCCACAACAAATGCCATCTGATAATTAGTGAGTGAGAGAGAGTGAGAGAGAGAGAATGCCATTCTTAATTTGTATCTATGCCACATTATTTAATCTGGTTAATTGAATGCTTCAATAATTCTAAGGAGATTATACTCTCACAAAATGCCATTTTAAGGTCGGGGGTTAAGTAAGGCCAATTATCTATTTGTCAAATACATAAAGCTCTCATCTAATTTCCACTCATTGGGATTGACTGTGGTGTAAAAACAGATCTCATAATAAGATTTATCAGCTAATAAGATCTCTCTCTGCTGTGACGAAACAGGCAAGGCAAATATTATCTTAAAGCAAGGGATAAGTCAGGATTATCTAGAATCACACTCGGCATCCACAAAAGCTGATTTCCACGCAACACTCACCCCCAAGCTGCCGAATTCTGGCAAATCTGTTAATTATCTGAACTTCAAATAGCCCTCTCCTATTCACTGAGTGGAACAAGTAACTCCTTTTCTTTAATTAATACTCTCGCGCACGAGCCCTTTCACTGATACAGCCTTGGATAAGAGTGAAGTCTGGTGTAAACTCTGAAAGCAGAGATAACAGTGTTGATAATAGGGGCGACTGACTGACAGAGACCATCTCGACATTCGTGTTATATTAATATGTCGAATGCAACTCTGAGGGAACAATTTAACTGCTTTGAAAAAACAAACAAACCAAAAAAAAAAAAAAAAACCTAGGCAACAAACACATTAATAACACTATATATCCCGCAGCAAAACACAGCAAAATGAGTGTTTGTGTTTTTCTAAGTTTTTTTTTCTTTTTTGTATCCCTGCACTGAAAAAATATCACTTCATTAGGTGAAGTATGAAGTCGGTGCGGTTTTAAAATATGCGCTGTGGGAAACGCTACTCCTGACAGACTTCACACTGGAAGACTGCTAGTTCTAATTAAGCCTCACACTGTTCTCATTCCAACTGCAGCTGACAATTAGCACAATATGTGGCCCCATTAGGGCCATTCCGAGGTGGGCTGCCAATCCCTTCAGGAAACCAATACCGCTGTTGCATCCAGCCACTAGAAACGCTACAAATATGCAGTGGTTTAAACATGAGCCTGACCTTTGGCCCTACATTCCATATCACTGCTAAATGGAGATGCGGTTTCAGTCGAGTTTAGTCAGATGGATTTAGCTAGTACCAAACTGTCACTGGAGTGGTACTCCTTAAGGCACAGTGGTGGTACTCTCAAGGGTATATTTTTAGTACCTTTAAGTAGGAAACATAATTGTAACATATTCCTATATTTTTCTATTCCTATACACTCTGTAGGATTTCAAGGTTTTTTATTTAAAATTTTTTAAAATGTATAAAAAGTAGATATGTATTATCACCTCACCTCCAAACAAAAAAAGCGACTTAATAAAACTTTTCAATTAATGTCAATGTGAAAAGATCTGGATTTTATTCCAACTTCTGGAAGAATTTGTAAAGAACAACTGCCAGATTCATTTATTGGCAAAAAATGAAAATAACACGTTTTGCATGACAGCAATGACAAACACTTTGAGTAAATCTAGCAGAATGTAGAATGTACATAAATGAGTTAAAAATGCACAAAATATTAATTAATTAATTAATTACAAATTATTTATAACTTATTTAAAACAATGTCTAGAAATAAGCTGAATACCTTTACAATATTCATACTATATAGACTACTGTAGAAGATTTTTTTTTTTTTGCAGTGTTTGTCCTCTAAAACCTTAGTTCCTTGTATTTGCATCAACAGTAGAAAGTCAGGGAAACAATCTCACTATTGCATTCAGCAATTAGATACACTGAAAAGAAGCAGTCAAATAAGCTGTTAACCTTGAGGCTGGCACTTGACCTCACATTTCATATCACTGTTAACTGGAGATGCCGTGTCAATTGAGTTTAGTGAGTTGGCTTTAGCTGCATCGACCTTGCATAGGGTACTTCGTGTGGACAGCTGCAGTTACATAAAGCAAGTGACAATGCGGCCTCTTTTAGCCCTCTAAAACCTCAGTCCCTTTGTTTTGCATCCATGTAACATGTAAAATCGACCTCTGCTTAAATCTGTCTTCTCAGCTTTCCGTCTCTTTTTTGTTGCCAGTTTTGATTGTCTTGCAAAATAACTGCGACTTTTTGGGATATTTTCCTGTCACGGCTGCTCGCTTGCAGGTCTGTGAAGGCCATGAGGGAATGTGACTTGAGAGGTTTTTGATGGGCAGAGGGAGGGCGAGAGAGACTGCTCATTTCAGGACAGAGTCTTCTGTCACTGAGCATTCTCTCAAACTCCTCTCTCTCTTTCTCTCTCACTCTACTATGGCCGCGAATGGAGAGAGAAATTTCCGACCGCTGTGTGTGTGTGTGAGTGGTGATGACAGGAGCGAGGTTGACGCACTTCAGCGAGCTCTCTGCCCTGAAGCGGGTGGGGGGCTGCTGCTAAGGCTCATCAGGCCCGAGACCCCGGCTGGTCCCGGCGCTCATTTCCCATCATGCCTGATCCCAACGCTGCTCTTCCGTCTGCCTGATGTTCTCTCCCTCAAACCCTTCAGCTGCTGTGATCGGACGGGACAGCGGGCGAACAAGCCTGACTGTTCTTTTTGACTTTGGTGTGGACCGAGCGGGCCTTTCACAACGGCGGCCGGCCTCTGGGCTGAGCCAGTCATCAGAGTGGCAGGCCTGTCAGATCATGCAGGGCCCGGCAGTGTGATCAGCGCCGCAGCAGCCAAAGAGACAGCGGCCGAGGCCTGAGCCGCACTGACAGGGAATATGTTCGCACAATTGGCAAGCTGGTGGCAACTGAGTGACTGCGAATTCAAGTGGCAGCACGTAAAGAAAGTGGCACGGCAGTCAGTCAGTCAGTGCAGCAGCGGCTGTACGGGAGCAGTGGGGGCGTGGTGGTGGGGGAAAGGGGGTAAAAACATTGCTGTTTGTAATAGCCCTGGTGCAAGGGTTTCTAACCCTAATCAGGGTTCTATATATGACAGCATACATACAATAAGTAATGATTGTGGACACGCCTTCTAATTAATGTATTCAGCTACTTTAAGTCGTATCCATTGCTGACACCAGGGGCACTGCCAGGGATTTTGGGCCCTATTAAAAATTGTACACTGGGCCCCACAACTCTAACAATCCTGCCTAAATACTTAATTAATACATTTTGGGGGCCCTGTCAGCCACAGACCCTTAGAATTGCCCTATCTTTTCCCTGCATATGATGGCCCTGGCTGAAACAGATGTGCAAATGCACACACACAGCTTGTCCCTGTAAAGGAGTACTCTCTCTCTCTTAAATCTCTGGAGGAGATAAAAATTAGCATGTTGGCACCATGTCTAATGCCAAGCGTTGCCCTCACCTACCCTCCCTCTGCATTGAGCTGTGGAGCAGTGGAACTGTGTTCTCTAGAATATTGGTGCTCCATCCAATACATTTGGGATGCACTGGAGAGTTGAGAGTCGTCCAACATCCTGAATCTACTAATGCTCTTGTTGCTGAATGCAATCAAATCCCTGCAGCAATGCTCTAACATCTAGTCGAAGGCCTTCCCTGGACAATAAAGACAATTACTCACAAAAATCTGGGTATAGTCTTTTTTAATACCCTTGATTTCGAAAGATACAATAAATGAGCTGGTGTCCCAATAATTTTGTCCATTTAGTGTATATTTCCAGGAAATGTCTAAATATTTTCTTATTTTCCAGCATGTTCTATGAATATATAAATAGTCTCCAAATTTCCAGAGTTTTTCCAGATGTTTCAGGGAGCTAATGGTAATTATGCTAATGCAGCCAAAGTCTTAGTTTTTCATATCAGTTGCATTGTTTCATGAACTGAAGGCCTGCAAAGTAAACAACCAGGAATACTGTCACTGCTGTTTTACACCCAGATGTTAGGGCCCCTTTTTCCTAGATACAAGTTACAAGAACATATTTTGGTTGCACAACATATGCATCGTTGCTGTCATACAAAAACCTCCAACTCACCAAATCGGCAACTTTACAGAAGGAAATAACCTTCTTACCTTTTCATGAAAGTCAATACAAAAAAAATTAATCCAAGCCATTTTGGAGAATTTCTATTAATCCATTCATGACATTTTGACACAAGGTAAAGAACAACTGCCAGATTCACATTGTGTGATGTAACACACTTTGCATGACAAACGACAATACTTCGCTACTGTAAGACACTACTTTACATGATAGCATGTATTATAACGAGCAGCAAAAATTTAGGGATAACCCAATATTGTGTAACTCTCAAATAATGAGGCCTGTTCCAGTCTGTCATGGCCTGTCATGCCACTTTATAAGCGCAGACCTAATGCAAAAATACTTACTGCCTATACACTGTGCAGTGCACTACCACTGCATAGGAGATGTGCTAGCATCTGCTTTAACACTAAGGCATTTTCTTGCTTTTCCAGCTGCATGTCTCCTTTAAAGCCTATTTTTTGGAATACATCTCAACATACCTCAACAAACAGAACAGCCATGGGGGAGAATAATGAATAATCATTAGCAAAAGGTCCACAAATTATTGATGTAAAATAAGCAATGATATTTTTCCCTCTCCGCAATTTATTGCCATTAACAAGTAACTTGCAATCCAATAAATGTCAGCATTGCTTTCAGTTAATTAAAGGAATAGATATTATATAGTAATGCAGGGTGGCGCTTAGATCCCAATTGCCACAGACTGCAATTTACTGTCTGAGCTTTATTTGAAGGGAACCACAAATAATGGCCATTAAGCTGTCAGCCAATGGACAGGAGATCACATTAATGAAATTAGATAAGCTGAGCTGGTGATATACACAGCAATCCCACTGAAGAGATGGAGAGTCTAAAAAAAAAAAAAAGCTTGAGACGCTTTAAATAACACAAAACAATGTATGGTTGTTCAGACATTAGGAGAATAGAAAAATGAAAATGTCAATTAAAACCCAGCTACAGCTTTGTAGCAGCATCTGTGTGTAGGGCCTTTTTGTTGTGCAGTACCATTGTGTGTACCTGTGTGTGTGTGTGTGTGTGTGTGTCCTGTCGGGGATCTTTAAGTGGCCATTTAGCTATAAATCTGAACACTGGGGACATGTGAGATTATTCACTTCATGTGAAATATAAACTGTCTATAAATTTACAAACACTCTTGTCAACATCTCTCATACATCCCCCCTCAACCCATCAAACTAACACACCGATACGAGTGACCAGCTCTTTGTGGCAGAACATGTGAAAAGCAATATTTTAGGTTCTGGTTTATAATGTTGATTAATGTACATTTCATTTTTTTAAAACATTAATTATATGTATTATAACTCCCTTAACCACCAGTTAATAAGGAGAGGTGAAAGAGAGTACAAAACGTTGAGGGTAAATCACTTTAAATCACTCCTCTGTGAAGTGAGGAGCAGTTGAGTTAGAGCTGCCCAGCTGTGTGTGTGTGTGTGTGTGTGTGTGTGTGTGTGTGTGTGTGTGTGTGTGTGTGTTTTACCCACACGCTGTGGTACTCGGCCAGGCTTCACTGCAGGAGCAGAGCACCGTCCGCCCTGTCTGTCTCTATCAGTGTGGACACAAACCCCGCATTTGTGTGTATGTGCCCCCCGGGCAGAGTGCCATGGCTGCCACTAAATTAGTGATTAGGGACCCTCTCCTCCGCTCCCTCTCTCCGGAGAAGAGGCCCACACGCCGGACAAGCCGCGTCCACAGCTGTCACCTTGTCACGCGAAGTTTCTTCTGCGTCCACCAAACTTTCGTCAGTCCGTCTCTTCGTCGCAAGTGAAGTTGTACGAGTTGCCGTAGTAACGGCGGAGGTGACGGCCAAGCCCCGCCCATTGGCAACGGCTGTTAGAGCAGCCCTAACAGGGGAGTGGAGGAGGGAGCGCGCGCCCCACCGCACCGAGCACTGGAAGGTTCGAGAGCCCGAGACCAGCGCTGTTTCTAACGATTCCAGGAAGATCTCTGAGAGGAAGGAAGAGAACACAGCACACGTGGAAAGGTGCTGATTAAGAGTTATTCCATCATTTCTATTTATTTATTTATTTTGCATTATAATTCAGGCTGTTTTCAAAGGGTTAGTTGGAGACTGAAAAACAGGAAATCAGAGTCATGATGTACAAATATTGCCATTTAAGCTACACAGTAATCTCTATGTTCCAACACATAGTGCTATCCAAGGGTAATAATAGTAAAAGTGATAGTTTAATAGTAAAATAGTGTAGAGTATAACAGCTGGCCATGCATTTCTAACCATATTCTATAACTACTCTCACTTTTAGAAGTTTAGAAGTCTGGTTCCTATCACCATCTCTGTTCTGTTCATTTTACACCAAACACTTTGGTTTTATGTACATCTTAGTTTGATGAAATGAAATTCCACTGCTCCCAAAAATTTAAAGCTAAATGTTTTGACCCAAAAATGAAAAAAAAACTAGCAAATAAAAACAAATAAAAATTCTGAACAGAACTACAGGCTAACCCTGCTGAAAAGGAAAGGCGTAGACCAGAATGAGAACCTTGACGGTCGAAGCTGGTTTATGCTGGTCTGGTGCTGGTTGACCAGCATACTAGTGTAGAAAACACAACATATGCTGATTTATACCCGTCTTCAAAACTATTTATGCTGATTTATGCCGGTCCAGTGCCGGTGTGGTGCTGGTTGACCAGCCCTGAAAACATAACATATGCTGTTTGCTGGTGATCAGATATGCTTATCTATTCTAGTGCTGTCTTTGTTTAAGGCCTAAATAAAGAAATGAAAACTTTTATTTTAATTTCAAAAACAATTTAAATATGTGTGGTTAGTGTAATGAGGGCCAGAGAGGGCCAAAGAATCTTATTCCAGCATAACCTTGAGCAGCAGTGTGTTCACTCTGCTGTTATGAATGGCTAAGCTCACCCCCCTGAACACGAAGTGTCCTATGATGGAGAGCTAACAGGAGAGCACTCTGTCAGTCTGAGCGTCTGATAAGCCTCACCCAAGCTCTCAGACAAACCAGGCTCTCAACAACATGCCAGACGTTAGCTACAGTTATAAAGGGACAACTCTCGTGCAGTCATGATGGTTTGGGAGACACTTTTTAGTCCACAAATGTAAATTAGTTCAAGATAAAATAGGCAAATGTACAGCGGCCCTTAAGGGGAAATGAAATAGAAACATGTGAACTGTCGTTGATCATTTTCCCCACATATTGGCACAAAATGAATGCCAGCTTAATGGCCATTATTTGTGGTTCCCTTCAAATAAAGCTCAGACAGTGAATTGCAGTCTGTGGCAATTGGGATCTAAGCGCCACCCTGCATTACTATATAATATCTATTCCTTTAAAAACATTATCAACATTATCATTATTATGTCTTCTTCTAGAAAGCGAAAGGTGATCAACTCTACTCTGTCCTAGAAATACTTGTTGCAAACATTTTAAACCACATAGCAGGGTTTTGATCTCCTCCGCTATGGATCTGTGTCTACAAGCCTCTCCTGTTTGCTGAAGCAAACATGGGAGAGACACACCTCCACACTGGACAAGTTGCCAATATTTTGGCCATGTGATGGGGAGTCCTGTCTTTACTCTGAGATTTCGTCAATATGCGCACATGTTGACATGCTCTCCTCATTCTCCTACATGAAGCGGATCATTGTGGAGTAATTGGTTCCTCTTTCTCTGTGAGACTCCTAAATCCATTACTATTACTATTCTGCACTAAAATCCATAGCAGCCAAAAACACAACTAGTGGCAAGGTCCTGTCAAAAGTGTGTGTTTACTGACATTGGACACGTGTGAAATGGAGCCAGACTTCTTCAATTCACCAGTTGTCTTTCTAGACTGGAGAAACATCTACGATCTACACAGTGTAATTAGAGGCTGGTGTCTTTTGCGCTTGCATTAGACAGAGGGGAGTAGGCATGTGTGAGTTCTTAAAAGACATATTCTAGGTCAACAGTGCCCTCTAATGTTTCCTCAGACCTACTACATTGGGACGTCAGCTCAGTTTCTCAAGTTATTTGGACACTATCTTTACTATCAGAACAACAATTCAAAGATCTATCTTCTCTTACCTTCTCTGCCTTTGAGTTAAGATGTCTTATGCGGAATTCGCAACGTTAAGACGCTCTGTTTTGAACATGTTCTGCTTTCGTCTCCTATTCAAGAACCTTTTAATGTGAAACTTGATGAAAGTTGGAGCTGGTTGCTCTGGGCCAAGACCACTTGAAAGCTGGTGTGAATAACATAAAAGGTCACATGGACACATGAACTGATCGGAGTGTGCATCTACCCGTCTACTACCCAGAGAAACGCAGGTGACACATATTGACAGCATCTTGCTTAAAGAACAACCCCCCCACCCCCTAATATCTGGTTAACATTGCCTATTGATCTTCTCTCAACATTTATTGGCAAGACTAATTTATTTACGAACTTGTCATTCCAAATAATTGATTTAGATGTCCTTTTGTTTGAGTTTTAATTATATGCAAAGATAAAAGATTTTCCCATTATTGGCCGTTATCTAATTAGGTCTTTTGTTCTACAGAGGAAGAGTTCAGGGGTCTGGTGGCCGCTGGCCTTGTAGTCGTTTGGAGACGGCTGAAATGTTTAATTAGGCAGCGTAATGAAATGCAGGAATCGGGCTGGAGAGAGCTTTGACACATGCAGAGCAGCTAAAGCAGCCTAATAGATAATCAGACCATATTCTCCATTGCCACATATTGAAAGGCGTATTTATAAGCTACCTTACCCAGTGTACTCAGAAGAACACACTTGAAGTCAAACACATGCAGTTCAGGCATTGACTCAAGAAAGTCTACTACTAAGGCATTTAAACATCTAGAGAGTGCCATAAAGAACAGGAAATGAAGAACACTCTTGCTAAAAGGGCCTAGGTAATGAGGATAACCCAAAAACAGCAGTAAGGAACCCTATATGCACAGAATTGCGAACCTACTGGGTTTTGTGAAGGCTCCAATCTTCGACACACCTCAATAAAGATATTTCCACAGTTAACAGCGGATCAGGTCTATTGTGGAAAATTATAAATGGTCTCCCTAGCCGGTCGTCACAGATTGAGAGTGTGAGCTAACAGAAGAGAAAACTGATTTCTTGTATTTAACAGGTTGAAAGGGAACAGATCGATGACGCTCTCTGGTCTTTAGATCCCGCTGCAGAAGAGCTGACACAGGGACTTTCTTCTTCCTGTTCTGGGAGTCTGTGAATGCTACATTTCATTCTGATATTTGCTTAATGTGTTAATTGATGACCTCTCCATATTCAAATGAATCCACAGGAGATTTGCACTTTAGCACTATCTCAAGCAAGAGTGCTCGCCCGCACCGGGCTCCAGTCTCAAGGCGAGGCATATTTCAAAAACGGTGTTTCAATCATTTAATGCACTTTTATGAAAGTGCTCCTTTTTTTGCCCGTTTAGACTAAGTGGTTTAATCTTTTTCTATCGGTGTGATGCATGGTTGGCTGTGAAACTGCCCTGGCGCTTAATAATGGTAATGACTACATTTCCCTACATCTCCTTCATTAAATCAGAAGGGCCATAAGATTCCCTGCCTGCTCAACACATCCATCAATCGCCCTGCTAGACTAGCAGCACATTTCACAGAGGCACACCCCCAGTGAAAGTCTTGACTCCAGTTTTGTACCAAAGGT
This sequence comes from Salminus brasiliensis, assembly GCF_030463535.1. Taxonomy (NCBI): domain Eukaryota; kingdom Metazoa; phylum Chordata; class Actinopteri; order Characiformes; family Bryconidae; genus Salminus; species Salminus brasiliensis. The sequence continues at coordinate 25,857,923 of NC_132879.1, forward strand.
TTCCCACAATTCATATTTCTAATCCTGAATCTATTGCTGACTTTACAGTATCAAACGGTTTAGAGTGCTCAGTGCTCAAGTTTCATTTTGGGTGGAGGTAGAAAAAGCTTCATTTAATAGGCAGTTGCCAATGTCTGAGTCTACACACCAGTACTAGAATTTAAGCACAATAGACAGATACATACATACCACAGGGAAGATAAGACACCCTGTATTTGTATAAATATGATTACATGGCATTAGTGAATATTCCTCCCTTTTTCTTAGTAATTCACATAAACTATAATTTTTTATTTTATATTATATATATATGAGAAATATAGGAAATCCTTCATTTTAACAACAACATCAAAATATGGTTAAGATACCTGAGAAAATCTGTTTAAAAAAAAGCTGTAAAGTGCGTTTATACCGTCCGAGTCGCAGACTAGTTAAATAAAACCTTAAGTGAATCTCCTCCTATGCTAACTAACACAGGTAGTAACTAAACCTCACTGGAGCTCTTTACAAAGAACTATCTGACACTTTTCTCACAACAGTAAATTATTATGAGCCGTGTTTAGTGTATATACAGGCCATTGTGTGGAAGAGAAAGAGTAAAGAAAATTCTTCCAGTGTTGTGTTTACCTATCTGCCAGATAGAACACAAAGCCTACATGTAGTATAATGTTAGTAGTCATTAGTACTATTTTTTCTGTTACGTTTTATGCTGTGAAGGCTGTATACCTGCATTGCTAAACAAGTTTTGAATTGTATTGTGAATGCCGAACCCCTGAAATAAAACCCAACTGAACCACTGCATACACATAATTTAAATATCAATATAAATATCAATTAAAACAGTGAGTAAAACTTCATTATTAAGCCATTGGATTATGGGTTTATTTTGGATTATTGTGACACAAATAAGGCACATTCACTGTATTTTTACATAAAATAAAATTTAAGAGGACATATCAAAATAATTGCTATTTTTTCTCAGATTATGTATCAATCCTATAACAAGCACAACCCAAAAAGCCAATGTAGCATTACATTCAGTGACAAATTAAAGTCTTGACAACAATTCTTGTGACTTTTGTTTTTAAATGGGCCCCTATTTTCTCTAATTCACATCAATCACTTGGAATCATTATGACACATTCTTATGGGTCATTTATCCAATAACGCTGTCTTAAGACTAGGTGAATATATTAACTTTTTTTTTTTTGTATAAGGAGTAAAGTGCATCTGAAATACAACAGTGGTCCAGAATACTGTATGTGTGTATGCATGGACACCTTTTACTCAATTGAGACCATGCAGAATCTACACCAGTGAAATTCATTTAGTTTTTTTTTTTTCTTTTACACACACTCAAAATATATTTGGAGAAATATAACCCCTAAAAAGGAATGGGCAAACGAAATTAAATTGAATGTTTCCTTTAAAAATATTGGAAATCAGAAATGAAATACTGTGGAAAAATTAATAACATAATTTACTATGAATTACTGTCAACACAACCACACAGTCCCTCACTCGTTCAAGTCAGTTTCAAGCTTCTGTAAGTGTTACCCAAGCCACTTAAACTTGAGTAGGGAGAGGTTTGATAGTTTAATATCAAACAGTGAAATTATCAAACTCACGCTCCACCAATAATAAAACCACAAAACATCAAAGCTTATGCCTAACCATCCCTTTATATGTTGCTCTTATATGATTTAACAAACAAAAAAGATAAAAGTGCTGGTAAAATGTAACTGCAGGCTAAATTCAATCTAAAAAGTTATTTTAGTACCAAAAATGAAAAAAAATGTGCAGATTTTCTTTAGCATTTCATCCTATGCTACACTTTTGATTCTTGAATGACAGGCAATCCATATTCAATCCAAAATGGCTACACTAAGTTATAGCTAGAAGGTTTTCTCCCTTTATATGGCCAAAAAAAAAAATTACAAGCATAGTCAAGCGTTCCCACATCTATTCTAACATCCCCTCAACAGCCAGCAGTCCATTTAATAATAATTTAATTTCACACACAGTTCAAACAAGCAACTGCACTGATTGACCTTAAATCACAAGCATGGGATTTAGAAGCTGTTCAAGAGTTCAGAGCTAAAACAGCTGTTCCGGTCAGTGAGAGGCTTTTGGGATGAGTTTAGTAACACTGACTTAAGCAAGCCCATTAAACTAGCGGAGGTCAATGTTCAAAAGCGCAGCTGAACGAAGCTTCTAGTGATCATCACCTTGCATCAAGTGGACATTCAGGAAAGAGACCTCAGAGCACAACGTTATCCATCTCAGTGAAAGCAGTATCGGAGTTCTTCCTGTGCTGCACTTCCTCATCCTCCTCCGTGCAGGCCAGCCCAATCTCCACAGGCTCCCCGTTAACCTGCTCAGGTTCAGGTGAGCGGTTAGGAGTAAGGTCACTAAAGCTAGAGGGGTCTTGAGGACCATTAACACCACTATCTGCCATCTTGCTTGCAGAGGAGCTTTTGCTTGGAGTTTGCTCCAGCACCAGTGGTGTGCTGTGGGCCAGGTCCTGGTGGATAGTGTGGCAGCGGGTCAGGCTTTTGGCATGGTTCTGTGGGCCCTGCTGGGAGGATGAGGAGTGTTCAGGAGGAGGAGTGAACGGGCCGCAGCTGTCCACAGTCTCACCTCGCCGGAGTTGCCTCCTATCACTCTGCCCTTGTGAAGCCTGTGATGCACACACACAAGAAAAGAAAATATCTCGGGGTCAGATTCTTGGTTATGGTGCATGTGATGAATAACTAGACAAAATGAGTGGTTCTGACTGAAAAGTACCAGGTTTGTGGATCCTGCAGAGGCAATGCTTCCGTCTTGTGGAACAGATTTCTTCATCTGCTGTATTCTGCACATAACATACAACAACAGGTTAAAATGGTTCTACAGGTGCTTTACTCTGATTTGATCCAGTTATTAAACTTACACTGGGTAACACTTACTTTTTAATTTATTTATTTTTTTGATCTTGTGCTAAACATATGAGCATATCCTTTCACGTAAAGCAACATTATGTAGCATTTTACCTTTAAAACCCAGCTTCAAAATCCTTTAATGCTCCACTGACTTGTCATAGGGAGCATAGTGTCTTAGTCAATACCAGCCCAGGCTTGAAACACTGCTACTATGAAAGGACACCCACTTTACCAAACTGCATAATGCTGCATAACCAGTATTTGTATAAAATCCTAAAATGCTACTCTACTGCTAATGCTTTCATTTACAGTTCTGTAGGTCTCTGCTTGCACAGAAATGTATAGGGTGTATTAAATATCAATTCTTGCATAATGCGGTTTTAAAATGATGCTGCACTTAATATACACTTCTTGTGTAGGGAAAGGTAGGGTATCTTTTAGGTGATAAATTCATTTTCTGCGTACTTTGGAAAGTTAGTTTGGGTGTTTTATTTGTTTATCTGGACGCTCATTCGCTGTCACAACAATCATGATTTGGCCTTAACTGCTTCCACAAGTCACGCTACATGAGGTTTCTTTCAGCAATATTGTGATATCTGTCAAAATGCACCCCTTTCCAATAATCCTGTTGTTTTGCATACTGTTCTCATATGTCAAATGACAAAATTAATGGGAAAGAAATTTCTGCTGGCAGCTGATGTATGGAGAGCATCACATGTCAACATGTCACATCAGTAGTGTTTGCATACAAGCTTTTGTGTTTGAAGGAGTTTCCTGATCATACAATTCCCCAGTCATAAACAGGAGAAACATTCCCCTCTGCAAATGCACCTGCAACAAACCAGCATGTGATCGACATATCAAAATGTCAAAATATGACCCAAGAGTGTTCAATTACTACACTGCACACGCTCACAGCTCAAACCTACCTGTGTGCAAACTCGTCTCTCTCTTGCCTTTGCCTGCCAGGGCCCTTGGATTGCTTCATCCTCTGGACAAGAGAGGGCGCTGCATGAGGAAACAACATGTAAACAGTGAGCCTATTTAATGCATTTGCATCATTTTATTTTCTCTATGAATAGATGGAAATGAATAGCTTATACTTCTGCTCAGAGCTCCTTGGGGCATGCAGAGCTGTTTGACTGGATCAGCTTCAACACTGGGGCCACAGGCTTTCTGTAGAATCTTCAGGATTGATGTATTCTGCAAAACAAAACATTTCTGTTTTACATCCATGTTACACTGAAGCATTATCCAATTGCAGGTACTAGTAATTCAACTATAACAGCTGTTATTATTTTTTTTGCAGTTTTCCCTAAAAGCTTAAAAAATCAAGAGCTAGCTACTTTGTCTCCACAAATCTCTCACAAAATGAAACACAGCACCATGTTCTTGTCTCTCAAAACTGTGTGTTGTCAAAATGTGAGTTGGTTATGGGGGGCGGACCACACACACACACATGCCTCTTTCATTGCCTGAAGTAGTGCAACATGCTTGTAGGGTCTGCAATTATACATTTTCCACCACTGCAGAAAATAATTCCTCTAATTGCATTTAGAATTGGGGAATATGGTGGGAGGTGGGTTGTTGATAAAACTGAATGTCAAAATGTGAATTGTCTGTGAACCAGTCTTTAGAAGAACACCTTTAGGTGTCACATAGGTCACATAAGGCCTTTGACAAATGACTGAAGTGTTCTTCCAATTGTGTTCACATACATGCAACATGAGCAAAAGTTACTGGTAATCAGGGTGTTGCATTTTGAAGGCCAGAGTCTCTAGGTGACAAAAGTATGCTTAGAGCTAAGCAGATGGGAGTCATGTTGTTGATACATGAGCTTCAAGGACTTCAGATTGTGAGCATAATTCTATTTATGTGTCTAAGCAATTGGGGAAAAAATGAAAACATACAGAATGGGATTACAGTGAACAAAACATGCATGGACCAATTACTTTCCCTTTAATAGAATCAACAAGGAATTCAGCACCATACATGTTCACTTTCAAATATAGCCAAAAGGCCTAGATACCTTACTAGCAGTCTCCTGGGCACAGTCCAGAGGTGTCCTCTGTCTTTTGTTCCGGAGGTGTGTAAGAGCACCAGCCTGCAGTAGACGCTCCACTAGAGCCTGGTGTCCTCCCCTAACTGCTTCATGCAAAGCTGTATTGCCCTGATTATTAGCCAGATTCGCTGAGGCACCACTCTAGAGGAAGGTCAAAACAAAGTCTAAACAAAAAGATTGATACAATCTATTTTCTTGATGTTACAATATTATACAGTAAAATGAGAGTACCTCTATTAGAACTGCCACTGTCTGCTCATGTCCCTTTAGACAGGCTTGTATCAGAGGAGTGTTTCCAAACTGATCTCTTTTATTCAGCTTGGCACTGCATTCCACAAGTGAGCTCACCGTCTACACATGGGAAATTAAGAAAGATTTAGAAAGGATTGGCAGTAGTACTGATGACATGATCCAGTGGAAAACCAATACTTCAATTATAATTTACATTTTATACATATAAAATTACTATGCACCAATGGCTACATTTATGATGCAGTATAAAATTATGCTCAAATTATTTATGCTTCCCTGTTCAGATTTGTGGGTGTGTCACTATTGATGTGGAAATTTGCTGACATTACAGCTCCCTTGCTTCTTGTTTAAGTTAAGAAAACTTAAAGAAAAAGACAAAATAGTACACAGGATTCTTCAGTTCTTCTGTCCTGGTCTTTGTCTAGGCCTTCCTTCCCAGACCCAAGGGGTAATAAATTTGGGGGTGTCCTAACTTTTTTTCTTACAGGAATACTGAATTTATATTAATTGCATTTAATAAATTATTTTTAAGAGACAAATTTTGTTACATTACATCTCCCAATAAAAAATAAATATCCATATGTTTAAATACATTAAATACATACATTTTCATGAGGTGCCCTCATTTTAACTGTGTAGTATGAAAAATACTTGAATGATTGTCCCGATTGATGGAGCTATTGGGTGTAGCATGGTAATCTGTTGGTGAAGGCTCTGTGCTGTGCAGAAGCACCTGTATGTGGCTATTCTGACAGGCCAGGTGGAGGGGTGTGGCGCTCTGGCTGTTGCGGGCATTAATGTTGGCTCCATGTCGGATGAGCAAAGAGATCAGCGCTGTATGTCCATGCAGTGCTGCCACATGAAGGGGAGTGAAACCATCCGCACTGCTACTGTTCACACCCAGCCCATCTGGCTGCAGGGCGGATAACTTCTAAAGATGCAACACAAAATGTTTAACGCTAATATGTCTTGAGTGAAGTAAAGTGAAGTGTGTTCGTGCAAACACCTTTTGAGTAGGTTCGCAGTTTGGACACTGGCACAGGGGGTGACATAATTCTGTTTTATCAAGCATCTCTGCTTTCTCATCTTCCTCTGGCTCTTCGTCTAACCACTCCAGCAGGTAGCGCACCTGAAAGAACACACAAATATATACACATAATCACACAGAACTAACACTAAAAAGTGATGGCCATTTTATATTTAGAGTGTCTCAAAGTGAGAAGGCCTTAAAATAAATAAATAAATAAATAAATAAATAAAATAAAATAAAATAAAATAAAATAAAATAAAATACTCTGTTGATGTATATCCATAACCAGTGCCCCCCCATGAAACTCTAGCTACAACACTGGTGTATTGTGACACTTATTAGCTGTCCCATAGTAATAAAGTAAAATGTGTATGTGAAATATACCATTTCAACATCACCGTCTGCCACTGCCCGCAGCAGCTTTTCCACCTGCCATTACAAAGACCGGATAATGGAGTAAAAAGAGACTCTCAGACCACAGTCAAAAGCTCTTCTGTGCTGAAACAAGCATAAATTCATAAAGCCCAAGAGAGGTATTGTTCTCACCTCTTTGTGGCGAGCATGGTCACTTTCTGGACGGGCGTCCAATGAGATGAGAGAGCAGGTACTGGATAAAGAGGACCGCCTACTGCTGCAGTCAGATGGCTGTGGAGAATGACTAGGAGACTGAAGAAGAAAGAGCTCATTAAATAAATTTCAATAACACATTTAAGGAATGCAGTTTAAACCGATCATTTCAGTGTTCAATGTTTTTCCTTTTACCTTACCTCAAAACCACTCTCCTTTTTACTAGAGTCATTGTGTGTGCGCTCCAGCAAGGACAGGATCTAAATCGCAAAAGAAAAGGGAAAAGTCACCAACACAATCCATTGTCCATCATTACGTACCCCAATTTGTATGTAAGAAGGGAGATTGAAAAGCAGGAATAGTAAGCATATGGACTCCAGTGAGGTCCTCTTCCCAATCTTTTAAAAAATTTTGAGAGTTGAAATTTGACTGGTTTATTTCATGCAGTTATATACAATAAGTTATATATAATTAAATAATTACACTAAATTATGTGAAAATGCACGACATTCCAGAGCAGAAAAAAGATTAATTGTTGTTGGTCATTGTCTCAGAATCTTTAGATACTCAATGTGTGTAAACCACCTTCAAATGGCAGTTTATTTTTTCTGCCTGACTGATTTGAAAATAGCATCATAATTACTTCATAGGATCTTCTTATAAACATTTGTTTAGGACATCCATTAGACATTTATGAGATTCACACTCTCTCATCATGGACCTTCAATCCTTGATCTCATACATATATACACCTCACACATATTGTATTTTATTTTACCTGCTTTTTATTCAGTGTTAAATTGATCATTATTTTGCTTTCCTTTTATTTCTTTTTGGAGGGAAAGTACTTCTTTAAAACACTATTGGCTTTCCCCACCTTTATCTGCACATTTTATTTCTACAAAGAAACAAATTAGCAACTACAAATTGTGTTAATTATGGAAACAAATAAATACATTTGTAAAATGTATATAAATGGTCTCATCATAGTCAGCTCACTCATGCTTCAACTGCAATGATCATGAAACCCACTAGGGGGACCTGCCCCACAACTGAATCAAATTCCATGAAGTAGTCAATAAAAACACTTACATTATTAATACATTTTCTCAAACAATTGTGCCCATACCACAGCTGAACAAACATGAGACTTGAGTGTGGACAGTGTGAAGTCTGACCTTGGAGTTGAGAGCGCAGTGCAGTGGTGTCTGATTAGCCTTGTTGTGGGCAAGAGTGGAGGCACCGTTTTCTAACAGCACCTCTATGATGCCTTCGTAACCCCAGCGCGCTGCAATGTGTAGCGCTGTATCGCCTTTATCGTTTTGTACGTTCAGCTGGCACGTGTGCAGATCATAGTAAACGAGAGCCTTTACACACTGAAAGACACAGATATAAACACACACGCACTTACATTACAGAGAAATAATGTAGGAGCCTCGTGTTACAGCTTTACATGACCAGTGTCTAATGGGAATGATGTTCTGGCCTTAAGGGTCCAATCAAGAATTGCTGAAACGGTTTCACCGCCACTGTGTGCTGTGTAACAGCAAAGCTGGTCAACTAGCTGCAGCGGTTCCTGAATGGATTCCTGAACTTTACATGTTGTCTTTAGATGAGCACAGGAACTATAGGCAAAATGTGATTCACTGTCCAAAACACTCACATCCTCGTGGCCATACATACAAGCCAGGTGCAAAGGAGTGTTTCCATTGTTGTCCTGAGCTTCTGTGTTCGCCTTATAGTGCAACAGCAGCAGCTACAGGGATAAGAGAAAGGACAGATTATGAAAGGGACATCTTTCTACAGTCATGATGACAACATTTCTGGATGGTACAGAAGTGTACAGAACATGTATTAAAAAGCAAGCCACCCACTGTGACTCCCTGGTAGCCTTTCTGGCAGGAGAGATGCAGGGGTGTGAGACTGTGATAGTCTGTGGCATTTACCGGAGCTCCCTTTGACACCAACAGGTCAATCAAAAGAGACTGACCTAATAGGTCAAACACATATTTCACATATTAGTCAGAGCACCTATCAACAGACACAGCTTTTACTCAGCTATGTCATCATGAAAAAGTGTAAAGAATGTAAGAAGTATTAGGAAGCAAGTGTTAAGTATATAATGATTCAGCTAACCGCATATAGCAGCAACATGAAGAGGAGTGTAGCCACGGTCATCTCGGGAATATGGAGTGACTATGGAAGGATCGTTTAGTCTCCTGGATGATCAAAGAAAACATACCAGACTTAGAAATACACTTACGTTATTTTGTATACATATGTAATTATATTGTGTATAAAATATATTTGTACATTGTCACTGGACAATGCATCTGACCTTATATCTCCCTTTTGCTGTTTTTCCACTTTTGATGATGTAAATCTGGCAAAATTGTTTTGTATGCCCTAGCTAGATCATCACTTTCTGACTTTTGTGGTTTTGACAAAGTGTTTGTTTTAAAACAGAAAATTAATCCTGTCCTACCCACAATAATTTTTCTTTCTAAATATTTTGTTTTAGATGTTTTGTTTTTGTTTTATGGAAAACCAATGCATTCCAATTTCTGAATTCACGCTGAATTAAATGGACAGCCCTATTGAATTAAAGCGATTTCATTTTACTGTGTATAAGTGTGTGTGTCTCTCTGACCCCGACACACGCAGGTCACACGCATCACAGGAGCAGAGCGGGTGACACATTTTCCTCCTGTCTTCCTCACTCTCGCCTTCACTTAGCAAGCGTTGCACCTCCAACTCATTGCCATTCGCTATGTGCTACACACACACACACACAAAAGGCAGATAAGTAATCACATACTTAAAAAATGCACATACATTTGTACACCTTTGCCTCTGTACTCATGTACTTCATAAAACTATCATGTCTATGAATACTGGTAGTAGACTCCCTTCACTACAGTGAGGCTCTCTGCTATACATGCACGGGCAAAATCTATGTTATTCATCTTCAGTCACATTTTAATTTACACTTGACTCAGAGTTCTAAGGCAGTCCATATTTGACTAGAGACAAGAGGCTTCGACCACGTGCAGTCACACAATCACTGAACTAGTTTCAGCGCCAGCGATGAACGCTTCAGTCACAAACTACACCTCACTATGTCTCACAGATGACAGGGTATGCCGCAGCCTGCCAACAAACTGGCAGATGCTTCCTCTTTTTCTCCACCCTTTTGTTCCCAACTATTCAGGCCCCTTCTTGTTTCCTGTCAGAAAGCTTAAACATTTTATTTTTTTAGTGATAATGATATTTACAAGCAGCTGGACAATGATGCCATCTGACATCTGGCTGTTCTGACTGTTCTGACTGATTTCACAATTTGAAACTAGACTACTTTTTTTGTTTTAATTCAGATGTTAATTCCAATTCCATGCTTTTGGAGATGCTTACCTCAAACAAACAGTCTATAGGAGTAGAAGAACTTTGAGAAAGAAGATTCATTTTCTGTCTGAAGAACAGCTTGTCATTTAGCTCCCCTGATCCCTACACACAACACATTCCATATTAACAAGATATGAACAAAGGACAGCAAAACATTAAAGAGCAAAAAAAAGAACAACAACAACAAAATGTAATGTGGATTGTTGTACTTGATTAGATTAGACTTAGAACATTAACAGCTTTTGCCATGGATATACATAATCTAAATGGAAAAATAAACCATGCACCTTTCGTCCACAACAAAGAGTATTTGCATACAATATGCCCACAGCTGTCAGTTAGAGGAGATACTTATATACTTTGCTTTTTTTCTACACTCACTCACCGTGGGATCTTGACTGAGGTTGCCTTGGCTGATGTACTCCACAGCTGCCTCAAATGAGGTCAGGCAGTAACTCAGGTCATCCTTGGCAGAGTTGCAGAAATGGAAGTTTTTTATGTAGCTAAGATTTGCCATCCTGAGAAAGTTGAACAATCATTTACAATTATTTTTTTTGTGGGTATAGTTTATCTTTAAAAAATAAAATTAAACTTGAAAACTAAAACAAAAAACAACACACACACACACACACACACACACACACACACACACACACACACACACACACACTGCACAAGACATGCCTAATAAATGCCTAAACACTTATGTAGTAAAAGCCTTTAAATAATGACTGCCCTTGTAACAGGCTGGAGAAAGAGGAGGAGCAGAATTTACTTTCATACTCACCAATTCGGAATCTCCGTCTTCACTAGCAGATAGAGAATAACTGAGAGGAGGTCATCTGCACATATTGCCTCCAAGTTAACTAACAGGAAAAAAAGAGTTTTCTTTTTTTATGTTTGTCTGGTTTCTTTTTGAAAAGTGATGACAGCAAATCCCAATGTATTTCACTATTTGTCAGTTAAAGATAATTTGGTCAAGATTGAATAAGACTATTATTATATTTTTAAATACAGTTTTTATTTTCCTGTTTCTTTCCATTATTATTATTATTATTATTATTATTATTATTATCATTATGTTCATAAATGTTTGAAGTGCTATACATACTTTGTTATGGCTCAGTTATGTCCATTTTTACTAACAGAATGTATCGTGGAAGCCTAAATGTCATTCTTAATGTTCTTAATTTAACGGTCTACTAGTGCCCAGTTCCTTTCTTCCCTTGTGTGCTGCATGAGCATTAAATTGGTTCATTGGCAGTTTGGCAAACAGTCATTAAGACAGGATTGCTCTAGTTTACACATACAGGGGAGTGTTGTTGGCCTGCCAGCAAAGTGTGTATTCAAATAATGACCATTTGAGGTGAAACAGTGTGCAAAGTATCCTGTGTTTATGCATGCCAGCTAATCATGTTACATCAATGGCATTCAAGCAAATGGTGGAACGGAGAGCTAAAGAGAGGATTGTCTGTAAGGGCACAAACTGCAGATGATCCTTGACATGCAGTTACTGGAAATGTGTGGGACAACAACAAGTCAAATCTTTGTTAAATAATAATCCGTAACAGCTGTGCTCTCCAGGAAAGTGATGTGTAATTACTACTCATGCGTTTAGTATCTGTCTGACTGAACAATGTCTGGACAGTTAACTTGAAATGTGATCCACAGGCATATATTTGTCCATAAAGAGTCATAACAGTTTAAATACAGAAGAGTGTAGCATGTTCTGGGTGTTTAATGCACAGTGTAAACCTTGTTCAAGTACTAGCATATTATGACTTTGCAATTACTACTGACATACAAATGTGTGTGAGGATTTCAGTTTTTATCTTCTGGAAAACTTGTTTCTTGTCTTAGGTTATTCCAAACTAAATCATGGCTTCAGAAAGGTGTGAGCACTTATGGAAAGTAAGGGAATAAGTTTGCGTATCTGGTTACACACTGATAATAACTCACCTGTACGGCTTGGCGACTGCATAATGGTGAGGGCGACCTTCCTGAGGCAGAGCAGTTTCTGCTGAGGAGAAGTGCAGCGGTTGAGCTGATTTAATTCCCTCTTTGCACGAGGAATATTTATACTGCACAGGGAAAGCATAAGAACACACATGTGAACAGAAAGTAAAACAGCAGATGAAATATCTTTAAAAAGCTCTTGACTCTAAATTGAACAGATTTAAATCACTTTCTGTACTTCACAGTAAAAAAGAAGTGAAAGCAACTTACGTTCTTAGGAACCAAAAAAAGGAAGTTTACCTGAATTCTGACTTAACACCAAGATCTTTCTGCTGTAGATCCTGTAGTCCTCTTGCTGTTTTATTGAATGCAGCATCCTGTTAAAGGATTACCAACAAGATACAAGTAAGAAAACGGCATACAGCCTCTCTAAAAACAAATATATATCAAATACATAATACATACAAACACATACCTGGCTTGCTTCAAGAGTTCCCACATAACTAAACAGGAAATCATGGATACCATGATGTATGTACATCTGGCAACAGACAAGAACAGTGTGAAGAAGTACAGTCTTAAATTTAAATATCAAAGACATGCTTAGCTTGAAGTCCTAGTCCCAGGTGAGAGCATATCTCACCTCCACTGCTTGCTTAAGAAGAGTCATCTGAAGCTCCTGCTTGGTCAGCACCTTCTGAAACCCAGAACATTCATTTCATCAGCTTCCAGCAAAAGACACCAGCATAGACAAAGCAGAAGGAGCTCCTTTATGGAACTGAATAATCTCACACTCAGCTCAGGCTGAGCTCTACATACCAGACGGGAATCCCTTAGCAAGCACTGAAGACACTTTATGTATAGACTATGTACGGCATCCTGAGGAAGACAATAGGATGTGGTTATTCCCCCCACAACTAAACGCTACCATAACAAGAAACAGAAAGAATAACAAGGTTCTTCTCACTATGTGATGGCGAAGGCCCTTTCTTTCCTGCTCTCTGAAGGAGCTACAAAACGCAGTAATGAACCTATCCAGTTTCTCAGCATGACGGCCCAGAAATTCCTTCACTTCCTCCACATTCTTCAGGCAGTACAGAGCAGGGATAGGGCTCAGATCCACTGTTTCACAAAGAACAGGTCAGAATAAACTTCAGAAAATGTAAGCTGTTCCAGTGTCTACAAAAATCAAACATTTAGCTCTGCACCTTATGGAGCTTCGCTGGTGACACATTACATAAATAAAAGTTGTGACCTCAACTTGATAAGATGTGGGAAAATGATTTCATCTTACCAAGCTGTGGCCACTACTTAGGATCTCGTTCACCAGTGGGGGTGCTTCCTCTGTACTATGTTAGGACAGCAATATATCTGTGGTTTATAAAGGAGTGTATGTTAAAGATCTAATATGCAAATATGTAAAAATCAGGGATTCCTCAAACCATTTTGACTTCAGGTAGAGGAGTGGTCCTAGATGTACAAGCACTTATTAAGCAAAAACAGAGGACAAGGTAACTTCAGGGGAAATCCTCTTATTTTCTCTTCAGATGAAATGAGGCTAAAACCTAATTTCAACACGTAAATGGAGTTACTATGCTTCAACTAGTTCTGAAATTTCATCTGGATGGCCGCATTTCTGGGATTTATTCCCCTAGCAACTTTGTAAGATTCCGTCATGGGATTACAGTGATTATATAAATGTTGATAGCTAGCAGTCAGGGTTTAACACAACATGAATTGAACCGCGGTCTGCCACCAATCGACAATCTACACTGTGTTTTTAAGAAACAATACAGTATTGCAACCATATTGTGATACTTTCTTACACCACTACTACTATTACCACAGCGGGGACGACTTTACCTGGGCTTGGCTCTGAGTCAATGGGCCGACTGATGCACAGGATACTGTAGGCCTGCTCCTTCTCATTGTAAAAGGTTTCCTCAAACAGAATGGGTACCGAGGCAGAGTTCAGAACCCCTGTACCCAAATGCACTTGGTTATTCTCTATGGACACCTCCTGAAAGATACATCACAGAACACTGCTTAGACATTCTGCCAAATTCTGCCATTTTGTATGTATGTGTGTGTGCGTGTGTGTGTGTGTGTATGTGTGTGTGTGTGTACCTTTCCATCAACTGTCTGATAGCCCTGATCTGCAGGCTGGAGAACATAGCTCTCAAATTGTGCTGCTGTGTATGAACCAGCCAATAAACTTCCACAACATGGAACCAAGACCTACAGCACACACCCAGAACAAAGACAGATTAAATTTGAGTGAAGATCAATAAGAAACAATGATGAGACATCTTCAGCCTTCAGAGGTTTATTCAGGCAAGACATAAATGTTGTCTACATTTTACGGTAACACCTGCGTCACCAACTTTGGTGTAGCTGAATGCACCAGTGACTGACACTATTTCCTTTCTGCCTGTCTGCTGGTTCAAGAGCTTAAAGTTGAGTGAATATTTCGTGGGGAACACTGCTTTACACGTACAGACCCTTAAATCTACATAACAGTTTCTAAATAGGGATTTTCCATTGATTCACATTTCAGACATGAACATGATATTTTATAACTATGATATAACTGCAGAGATACTTTCAGCAGCACTGAAATCAATGCACCAACATTAAGGTATGCAGTCTTGTCTGAAAAAAAAACCAAGATGAATCATTGTTATAAAACAGATTTTTATCCTCTGAAGTATGAAAGAAGGATCTGTCCATGTGTTCATTCCACACAGACCCTCCCATTGATTTTGTGTGGCACTGGTAGCAGTCACATGCGAAATGCTAAACCAGCTATCATCATCTCTTTGTCCAGTTGCCCTAAGGTTTGGCATAATTACGGTCACACACCAAAAATGAACTAGTTATTGGTTGTAAAATCTGTAGTTTGTGCAGTAGAACAAATTAAATGGGCTTCTTGAATCTTAACTGTACTGACCATGCCCAAAAACAAATATGAAAGGATGTAGACTCGTTTTCCACTTGAAACACCATCCTTTGCACACATTCTTTTACATTTTAATTTACATTTACAACATTTACAAAGTGCTTCACTGTTCACTCACATAATATCCCCAGCTCGTGGGAAAAGGCTTAAGTCCAAAGATAGCTCTAAGCATAGATGCTGCCAAAGTCAGTAAGCATACCCAGAAACAAAACATCCAGAATACTCAACAACTAGGTACATTTTACTACACTGTGCCTGAATGTCAAAAAAGTAAAAGTAAGACATGAGTACCATCACAAGACTAATAAGAGCAAGATTAGTGCAGACTTAAGTGCTGTAGAGTATCCAGTCTGTGTTTGAGGACAAGCTATTCTGACATTCGGACAGCCAGGGAAAGTTTGTTCCATCACCATGGTGCCAGGCAAAAGAAAAGTCTAGATGCTTGTCTTTCAATTATCTTGAGGGACGGTGGGGTTAAGTCCAGCCATACTTGAAGCTTGAAGGGTTTTTGGTACAAATCAAGTTGACAATTGCCATCAAGGAAAAAGGCGCTGCTTCATTTCTGGCTTTGTAGGCCAGCATCAGGCTTTTGCCAGCAGCTACATGAAGGCATTCACTAAATCTGTGAAACCTGAAAATGAATGGCTTACAATGCCATGCAGTTCTGCCACTCTGCTGCACAGGTCTGGTCTCTGCTTCTCCAGTGCGAGGTAAAAAGGATTCTTTAGAATGTTCTCATCATACACAGCCATATGGACCCGGCACTCAGACTCCTACAGAGGAATTAGAGGGGAAGGGGGGGAAATAAGGGAGAGATGAAGTGTGGTGAGAAGGTGAAAAAAAACTGGCAGAAGAAGGGCATTGACAAGAAGGAAGGAAAAAATGTGGAGAGAGGGTTGTAGCTAATCAGATTAGTCCTATTAGCTCACGATAATAAGTTCTGGGTGGCTGATCAGAGACATAGCTGAGATATGCAGTTTGATATGTCGTATTTCATTCTAGCTCATATTAAATTCACATAGAGCATACCACACTAGAAAGTACACTGCTGGAAATGCACTCTAAACAAAGTCACAGTATTCAAGGCTAATTCTGGACAAATGTTTCTCGTCTCAGGTGCCACCTTGACGTTCAGAACTCTGGGCCCTTAGCCAGGGTTAACAGGCTAATGGGTGCTAATGTGGGGTAAGTAAACAAGTCCTAAACAGAAAGAACACACTCCGCTTTGCCTGCCTGTCTCTTAACAACATGCTGGATGGGACAACAGAGAGCTTCTTTCAGTCTACTGGGCCTCCCTTCCCTCTCCAGCCAGCTGCTCCTCAGCTGAGCTTCTTGGGAAATGAAATTAAGCTTCAAAACTCCACCACCGATGGAAGTTCTGCTAATTGCCATGCACTGTGGTTATGAAAAACGACTGTGAAAAGGAAAACGCCTTACTTTGTACGCGCCAATCAGGCTTTCCAGTTTAATATCTGATAAATGGGCAGGATGCATTTATATTTAGCATAATGCTTTTCCAAACAAACCAAATGTAGTACATAATGTATAGCAATGGCATTATTGCCACATTGTAAGCATTTTTAATAAGTAGATGTTCTTCTAGGGTTCTTTAAGGCAACTAAAATAATGCTTAAATGGTTCTTTGCCAAGTTAGGTGGTTCTTATCCACGATGGAAAACCTTTTAAATGGTTCTACACAGAACCTAAGGGTTTGTGTTTCGGTATGGTCTTTCAGAGGTCAAGGCAGGATGCTACATAAAGCTTTCCAGGCAAACGTTGCCAAGCGTCATCATGCTGGGCTTCTGTAGCATGTGGGTTGTCTCAAGATGAAATGTGCTTTGCTTTTTGGAATCAACCACTTTTATAAAACACTGTGGAACTCAAAAGAGCCCATAAATTCCTGTGCAGAATTGCACTGTGGAGCTCAGAGTGGAAACAAAACTGAAAAGGGCTTCTTATCAAGCGCTAAAAATCCATCACTGTGGACGTGATTCCTTTAGCTTTCCGACTGCTGCTGTACTTTTGGTGGTGGTTTAATATGCTGTTTGTTGGTTTTTTTTTGGTCTGCTGTGTTCTCATACACACAACTCTGGGCTGAGTGATGTACTTAAAGCCTTTACTCTTCTTCCTCCAGGAGGCGTGTTAGTTTTACACATTCTGCAAATATCAGAATAAATCAGATGTGGTGGGGGGGGGGGGGGCAGCAGTTGATGGAAAGGTACATCCTACATGTGTGCGGCAGCTCTGTAGTTCCAGCTAACGGTTGAACAAGAAACTGCAGCACCATGCGACCAAGAAGCCTCGGACAGAGCTGCTGTAATCCTTAGCTCACGAAAATGATCTGACTTAGGATCGGTGATTAAAGAAATATCGTCTGATCTCAAATCATGCATTTTGGCTGAAAATCTGTCAATAACGATACATAGTCAATACATTTTTTCATCTCTAATTAAGACACTTTTTGGGCTGTGGGAAGTACTCCCCGTCAGTACACCCGGGGGAATCAATTAGGCCTACTATATGTTGATTGGGATGCATTATAAATACACACACCCCTCAACAACCAACTTTTACAGAAGACATTTTTAGTTTTAGATCATCATACTATTATTCATGGTTGTTACACCTTATTGCCATTACGCCTGTATGGACGTAGGCAGTCTGGGCTGCATCAGAGTATGCTGCAAGCCGGCAGTAACATTTACTTCAGTACACAGCGTTGCTTTTATGAAACATATTAATCCTCAACCCAGGCCAGAAAAGGATTTAAAAGGATAAAAACCATTTCAGTCAAAAACAAGGCTTGAGTTACGTCTGGAAAACCTACCTTGATTACCCAAAACTAATATTTCAACCAGAGGCGAAACCAACTGGTGTTCCTTAGTGTTTGAAAAATATGATGAGGCAGATGACCTCCTCCTTTTCTAAAGTGCATTACCTTAAAACTACAGAGATGAGACTTGTCAGTATACTCACTTGTTTATGGCGGTTAAAAAGGGCTTGTGATACAGAGAACAGCCTCATCTTCAGCCCCTTTATGTGCCGCATCAGAAAAGAGAGAGCCATCGGTGACAACTTTCAAGAGTCCAGTCTAAGCAGTCATAGCGTAAGGCAACTCACACAATCCCCCAAGGCAGGTCAAGACCCAAGCCTTAGCACAAGATAGGGGCCTCCCCTCAGCCCCGCCTACCGACCCTCATCCCTGCAGTGCATCAGAGGGGTGCTGAGAGCCTGAGGAATGTTGACCGCCCCATGTGATCTGTTCTGCTAAACCAGAACCAAGCAGGTTGAAGGAAACCACATACTCATAATGCTGGAGGACAAATGCACTCATACATGAGGGACATGCGTGCTCCAGTGGTAAGTGACAGGCCAGTTAATTGTATTTCTATGGAGACATCTCCCAACAATGCGCATCTTGGTTCATTGCAAGGTAGAGTTACTTAATAAAATAAAAATAATAAAATACAATAAAATACACAGAACAAAGCTAAAAGTAAAATATTTTCTGTCTGAGAAGGGTGTGGAAATGATATCTCAGCTGATTGCCCAGTCTCATACAACGTTAGGGGGGAGTAGACTAAAGTTGAGGAGTATATTAACTGGGTCAGCTCCTGGGTCAGGTCGTTTTACCTGTACAGTGTAACTTACATTCAATGCATTTTATTTCTACCAGCAGCAGCAGGTGCAGATGCATGTATGCACACGTGACCTCGTGTCAAAACATCTAATACAATGCAGATCTATCTTCGATGTCAGCAGGCTTGCTTTAAGACCACAGGTTGGCCCAGTTCTCCAGACAGGAATGTCATTTAACGGCCATCACATGATGGTCCGTTTCCTCAACACACCAGATTAACACTCACTTTAATCCTGCATTACGGCTAGACCCAACTGAGCGAGCACGACTCCACATATGCGACAGGAAACACATTAGTTTGTGCCACCTTGCAATATTTGTTGGCATTTAGGCAAATACACACAGAGATGTAGGCGCTTTTAAAATCAGTAAGAGTTTTAAGAAACTCATCTGCAACATCGAGGCTGTCCACCTCACTTGGTCAGCCGGGGAGTTTTTGGTGTTGGGCAACACACCTGCTGAGCTAGGCAGGCTGGTAAAGCCAGCGCTGAGTATCAACACACTGCGTAACAGCCGCGACAACCAACCGCCCAGACACGCTGATGTAGCTAGATAACTCCATGTCCAGCTAAAGTTTAAAAGTGCCAGCAGAAGACTCCGACAAGTCACCCAAACACACTAGAACAAGACAGACTGAGAAACCGCTAGCTGTAGTCTTTATTTGCGGGTTCATTTGTGCTAGGAGGCGAGCTAGCTAACTCGCTAGCAGACTAGCTGCCTTGGCTTAGCCATGGTCTGTTTTCGAGACGACTGTCGGTGCTTTGCTACGACAAAAACCCACATAACAAAAGACAGAGCATGCTGCATACGTTGAAGAAGGTGTCTAAGCAAGCTTACCTGTTTTTTGCCGACCAAGTTTGCACCAGAAATTTAACATTTATTCGGTCAGAGCCACAATAAGTCAATCTGTCTGAACATCATAGCCCCCGTCCGTCCGTGCACTTCCCCGAGTGAGGCCGGACTGGGTTGGCTGTTCACCGTCCAATCAGAATCCAGATCCCGCCCTGCTCGCTTCAGACGTCCCATCAGTATCAGGGGCGACAGTACCTCCTGGTCCAGATTAGAAGGGGTCGTCTTTCCCACTGTAACCTGTATATGGTTTTCCCATTTAATACAATCGGGGAATCAATGCCTTAAATTCAGGAGCCTGCCCCTTTAAGAAAACGCTGCTCTGACATATTTGATTGGGTATTGGTGGTCATAGTAAGTGGCGCCCATTTTAATACGTTGAGTAGTCTCAGAATACGACTGTGGACCTCAATGAGTGCGAGGGTGCTGGATGAACTGAGAACCCATCACAAGCGCTGGACTCCAACACTGTACCTGTTTTTTGCAGACCACATTTGCACCAGAAATGTGTATTGTTTGGGGGGCAGAGCCACAATAACATCATAGCCCCCATCCGAAGTGCACGTTCCTGAGTGAGGCCGGACTGGATTGGCTGTTCACCGTCCAATCAGAATCCAGATCCCGCCCTGCTCGCTTTAGACGTCCCATCAGCATCAGGGGTGACAGTACCTCCTGGTCCAGATTAGAAGGAGTCGTCTTTACCCTCTCCCCCCCTCACTTTTTCATGACTAAGGCGACCTCTGACCCTAGATATAGAATTTCACTGGCTGACGAGAGACAAGTAAACACACAAAGCGAAGGATGTATCCGTGTGAGTCTGTCTGCCTGTCTGTGGGATAAGACTTAAGGAGGAATATGTGTACTAGGTGTAGGTACATGTACAACTGAGTAAATATTCTTCAAAGCAAAATGCTGCTTGCATAAGGATGTATCACATGTGCAAGCCACTGACATATAGACAAGATGACCAAGATAGCAAAACAAAATAATATTTAAGAATTTGGCACACAACTATGGCACTGTCTAGACAAGGCTGCCCCTAAAATCTCAACAGAACATCGGAGCAAGGACACCTGTGAGGGAACCCACAGAGAGGTCAACAATCACTTTGGAGGTGTGACAGGGTTCAGTGGTTGAACTTGGACTGAATGTGTACCAGACACCAATCAACAGGAGCTCAGTATACAACGGTATGGGACAGTGGTCAAGAGCACTGTATGATGGGGGCTGCCAAGGGCCATAAAAATGTATTAACTGAATACTTACTGTATACCAGAATTGTGAGAATTGCAGGGCCCAGTGTAATATCTTTTCTTGGGACCCCAAATCCCTTGCAACACCCCTGAGATTGGCTAGAAAAAAAACATTACTGACAAAAAAACAAAAAGCACATATGATATTTGGAGGCAATCATTGAAATTTGGGTGCATTTGAAACAAAATCATAAAATAAAAAATTGGGTCAGTAATGGTGTGGGGTGGCATTTCTTTGGAGGGCCGCACAGCCCTCCATGTGCTCGCCAGAGGTAGCCTGACTGCCATTAGGTACCGAGATGAGATCCTCAGACCCCTTGTGAGACCATATGCTGGTGCGGTTGGCCCTGGGTTCCTCCTAATGCAGGACAATGATCTCATGTGGCTGGAGTGTGTCAGCAGTTGAAGATGAAGGCATTGAAGCTATGGACTGGCCTGCCCGTTCCCCAGACCTGAATCCGACTGAGCACATCTGGGACATCATGTCTCGCTCCATCCACCAGCGTCACGTTGCACCACAGACTGTCCAGGAGTTGGCGGATGCTTTAGTCCAGGTCTGGGAGGAGATCCTCATCAGGAGCATGCCCAGGTGTTGTAGGAAGGTCATACAGGCACGTGGAGGCCACACACAATACTGAGGCTTATTTTGACTTGTTTTAAGGACATTACATCAAAGTTGGATCGGCCTGTAGTGTGTTTTTTTCACTTTAATTTTGTGTGTGACTCCAAATCCAGGCCTCCATTGGTTAATAAATTTGATTTCCATTGATGATTTTTGTGTGATTTTGTTGTCAGCACATTCAACTTACAGATTAAAGTATTCAATGAGAATATTTAATTCATTCAGATCTAGGATGTGTTATTTGAGTGTTATTTTATATGTTATATTGAGCAGTGTATATTTGAAAGGGCTCCTACAGAGTCTGGATTAGGGCTGCTACTATCCAATATTGTTGGAATGGAGTATTCTGACATTTTTTTCATTGATTGAGATAAATCATACTTTTGTGTTTTTAAACAACGATATCAATAGTGTGTTATGCAACATAAAAGGCCTCTTAAAATGAACAAGCAATTGGCTGTTATTCCTCTTCCTTTTACTAGAACAAAGCTGAGAATATTTGGCTTCTGGGTTCCAGAACTAAGCCCATTTAATCAACCTTTATGATGTACATAAAGAAAAGTATGAAATGCAACTTCACAAACATATTATCTTAAATGAAAAGTAAAAAAAAAAGCCTATTTGAGAATAAATAATAAAAGAAAAAAAACGAGTATAAAGGTACTTCATTTTCCAATCATCTCCAAAAGTAAATCTATATGCTAATGAATGTAGTCATTCATGTAGTCATAAATGAATTTGTCCATCTGTTGCTTTTATTATTACTACCTTATGTATAGGAAAGGTGTGTTTTGAGATGTAACTTAACAGTGTGTGTGTGCGTGCTGGAGGGAGAGATGAGGAGGAAAAATGATGTCTAGTCACTATCGACTCATAACACAGGCTACAAATCATTAGAAATGCTGCACTGTTCTAACAAGCGCTTGTGTTAGCAGTTAGCTGATCATCAACATACGCTGTAGAGGCTATGAGTCCGATTGGAGAAGTGCTGTTCACATGAGGAGTTTATTGATTGGTTTTGGTTGAAAACAGTTAAAAGGGGATATTGAGAGATGCAGGCTACACCATGAAGAAGATGTTGTTGCCATGCTTTGTAAGGATGAATCGATATGGCTCTATATGCATCACATATTCTTATTTTTAGAGTTTCTATGTAGAAAAGCATTTTTACTTTTTGGACAGAAAAAAATTACAATCCTAATTGCCACCAAAGATGTTTTGTTTGTCAGCTTTCAGTTTACACCGGAACCTCCATTTCAGATGTAACAGTTTGGGACTTGTTTGTTGTGACAGAATCCAGAACTATAAACATACACATTGATGGAGGAGTGCAGCATACACCCATTCTGGAGAACAATGACTTTCAAGGAGGTTTTTAAAGCACATTAAATTACAATGGTGAGGCAATAGTAAAGATTTACTGTATTTCACTGTAATTCATTTAGATCACATGCTGTTATCATCCTACATGCAGTTTAAGAACAGGTGGTCCAAGTAAGTATTTTTTAGTAAAATGTATACTGGCATGTTCTGTAATAACTACTTTTAGGTCCTCCACTACAACAGGCAGCAGGATTACAGCAGCCAATGAGGGAAGATGGTACTTGTTGTTTTTAGCACTTTTTCCATACACTGTGAGAGCTTCTTTTAATTTGCAAATGGATCCATAAACATAATAAATGGAGGAGGTGTCACACATCAGCCAGTTATGAGTGGAAACAGATTCACACAGCATGTGGAAATTGGGGCAAATATTAAAATTAATTCATTTAAAGTAAAATTACAATTCAGTGTGTGAATGTGATTACATATTGTTTCCCTTTTTACTGTACAACAAACAGAATAACTCTGGTGGGGGAAATAATGGTGAGATTTTATACTGCTATCACTGATCACACTATTTGCAGTGTCTATTTTTATATATACATCACAAATATCTTCTCTTTTCTTCTACAGTACAACCTGCAGGTGAGATTTTAAAAGCTTCTGACACTACTGATTGCACTATTTCCCTAAATGTGCACTTTAACTTAATATTTACATATGTATGTATTGTATGTATGTTTTCATTCATATTGAATTTTATTTATGTTTGTTTAATTTTGTTTATTTCTTTATTATATGGATGGATCTGAAGTAAAATGGAAGAAACTGGCAACATTCCGAAGTTGCTTCACCAGCCACGGTTGCACCATGCTGTGCAAGAGATTACCACTTAGATTCTCTTAACCACCAGCATAACTGTTTAAAAATTAATTGCTTGTTTTGTTTTTGGTAGAAATAAACAAAATTATATTAAGAGACATGAGTTTTCAGTCATTTTATAGACATTTTATCTGCTCATCTAGTGATTCTACTGAAGGGAATTGATACACAGTTTGACCCCGTCTTTGCTGTAGTACCAGCCCCTACTCTTCTGGGAAGACTTTACACTAGATACAAGAACATCAATACTACAACATCTGCTATTTGATTTATATTATATCTGATTTGTTCATATCTATTGAACAACCATGAACACAAAACATATTGCTAAGCTTTCTAATAATTTACTATAAAATAAAACTGAATATAGACAGACAAGTCATATAGACCTGTTTGACATACATTAGATGAAATACCACATGTGTACCAAATGAGCCTGGCATGATTGTTGATTCAGTGGCCTTCCCAGTCTCAGATTTTCATTCTCATTCTTCTAAATCTGTCAAAGCTACAAAATGGCTTAATCACACCCTGTCTGTTAATATTTGCTTTTATTCATTTTTAGAAACACTAGTATTAGCAACTGGACCATTTCATTAAGGCAGTCCTTCCTCATGGAAAGCTGAGATGGTGAATCCAATAGTGTACTGCTCAGTAAGACACAGCTTGTTCTTAAATGAACCAAACAGCTGTACATGAAAACTTTGTCTGAAGATGAAAAGTTTACTTTCACTTTTAACACTAAAAAGCTCTGACGTCATTTGCTGCTATGTTCCAGGCAACTACTTCCTACTGTCTTTACTCACCCACACTTTCACATTCAAGTTGAGGAACGGAACACGTATACAAGGAGCTACGTATACAAGCCAAACCATATCCAACACACAGGAGAAGTAAGTAAGTTGTATTGCTTTGGTTTTTATTGTTGCTTTTGCTCTCTGGGCTCCAAGACAGAGGCAGATGTTTTAGATTGTCTCCTTTCATTTACATAACAGCTGTGAGTGGAAACCTCAACTCAGTGACACAACTGTAGTAAGCTAATTCAATCCACTCTAGAAAAACCTTTATCCAAAACAAAAAGGTCAAAACAAAGACAGACAAAGGAGACAGCATTTCTTGGATATTTTTCAAATTGGTTTCCTATTTTCAACAAGAGCAGGAGATACAGGAAGAAGCCCAACAGTAAGTCTAAAACTAAAGTTATATAAAGAGAACATTTGAATTATGAACCCTATAACGAAACCCTATAACTAACTTTCACTCGTAAAACCTTTTGGTGTTTTGTAGAATTCTACAGGGGTTCTGAACTTTTCAATCATTGGGTAAGAAATGGGTCTTTCTTATAGCTCTAAACAAAACCATTGCCTTTACTAAGAAAACTTTATAAAGTTTATTATCCAGTAACTACTCTGAAGTATTCAGTATCTACCTACTTTAAAACTAACACTGTCATTATGTGCGAAAGGATTTGGGTGTGACTCATTCCAGGAAACTTAATGTCAAACAAACAAACAAGCAAATACATTTTTACTATCTAAGCCATGCATCAGGCATACTATATGCAATTTATGTGAAGCTGTGCTGTGCTTATCTTTTTGCAGTCATTATCTACATTCTTGTTTAATATGTCTGGAAAACTACCCCAAACGGACAAGGATTCAGGTAAGCAGCTTCACTAAGGAAACCACAACCCAGTCCAAATAGTTTATATAGGTTTTTTTCCTTCGTGAACAATTTGAAAACTGTTTAAAACTGTCTGAAACTCTTCTGCCAAAAAGTAAACTAAATGCTTGATTTACCACATGCCTAAATTCATTTTAGATTTAGGGACGATAAAATGAATGTACTTACTGTAATCTTTAAAAAAAAAAAGTGCAAGAAAAGAAAAGGCCAAACAGCTCAAAACTAAGGAAAGAGTGGAGAAAAAGCTCAAAGTTAAAGCAGGTTCAAACACACACTAATAAAGCCTAATCCATGAGACTGATCCAGTTTGAGTGACTGTGGGCTGTGACGCCCATCCAGGTAAGTATGAGGTAGCCTTTTAGCAGACAAAATATGGCATGGCACTCTATTAAGCCTTTATAAGGATAAAATGTGTGGTTATGGTTAAACAGAATAGCGATGGGGCTCTGAGTGGCTCAGCGGTTTAAAGCGCTGCCTCTATGGCTCGGGGTGTTGCAAATTTAAATCCCAAGCCATGCAGCTTTCCCATCAGTGGCCGTAGTCTGAGAGAGCACAATTGGCCTCCGGATGGGTGGATAAGAGAAAAAATATGCATGGAGATACATGTCAATGGCCTCTAAAGCCTAATAAAGGCTTTAATATTATTTTAAGAGTAGTGCCATGGAGGTGTACTTTTTGTGACGTTTTTGAACCCCATTAAATTATAAACATTCATACCTCCACATTAGCACTTTATATCCACTTGGAAGTGAGCGGTTTCCTGTTTTGGTGTTTTTAATTTGCTACGTGGTTGAACACAGTTAGAAGGTAACTAGTGACATGCAAGCTACGCTACATTTACATTTACATTTATGGCATTTAGCAGACGCTCTTATCCAGAGCAACTTACATAGTAACTCGTATTACAGAGGTGGGTCAGTGTAGTGTTAGGAGTCTTGCCCAAGGACTCTTATTGGTGTAGCGCAGCACAGTCACCCAGCCCGGGAATCGAACCCCAGTCTCCCACATGGTGAGGTAGCTCAGTGGCAGGTAGTGGTGTTATCTGTTGCGCCACACCAAACACTTACAAATATGGTGTTCTTGCCATGACATGTAAGATGTTTTGTTTGTCATCTTTCAAATTTTACAGAATTCCCACCTATAAACATACAAGTTGATGGAGGAGTGCAGAGTACACCAATTCTGTTGAACAATGACTTTCAAGGCGGTTTAACATGCAACTTTAAGTACAGTGGTGAGCAAATACGACAGATTAACTGTATTTCACTGTAATTTGTGTAGTTCACACAGTTTTAGACCTGGGATCTATACCCTCACTTAAGCCAGTCAAACAGTTCACCCCAGGCTTACGTCAAAAACGTAATAAATGATGCTTACTCAGGCAATATTTGAAGGTATAAAGGTACCAAGTCATGTCCAAATCAAATATTTATATAAAATGCTGCCTGCTAACATAGCCCTATCTTGCCAATTTGTCAATGCAGCCTTTATTTGGGTTAGCAATGGTTTGTCTTGAGAGACCAGGCAACATGGCGGAAGCAAGCAAAAAAACTTGTACATAAATAAGTTAAAAATGTCTCACTATTTGATTTGTATTTGCTGGTTTTATTCATTTTTTCTCAATAATGGTCAATTATTCAAATTCTGTGAACCTGCATTATTTTGATAGCTAACCCAGCCCCAAGTGTTTCAATATCCCAACATAATTGAACCACGTTCTGACCTTAAGCACAAGAAAAGCTAGTGCGAGCTAGTTAGCACTAGCATGCATGTGTAGACAGAAAAGGCCATTTCCCAATATAAAATAACCTTCTACACATTTCATGTTGAACAAGTTATATTTAACCAAGGGAAACAATCCAGATCCATGCTTGACAGTCTTGAATGTACAATTCCTTCAATAAATTATTTTCCACCATGGGTAGCTAGCTAGCTAAATCCTGACGCTGACACACACAGTCCTCTATATACTGGAGTCAAAAATGTTTTGTACTCCATGTAGATCAAAAACCTGTGAATATGTTCTTTATCAATAAAATCATAAATTGAATGTTATTGTGCTTTTTAACCAGAAAAGGTTTACAAGTCTTGCCTGTACCTTTACGACATGGTGACGTATTGCGTCTAACATGAGGTCTATGTAACTATAAAGCTATGTCTATGCTAGCATTCCTTTAGTGGAATCAAAATTGAACAAAATGAACCAGGATTATTGAGTTTGTGGAATGGGTGAGCGGTTTGGCTAACTTAAACGAGGCTAAATCAAATAAGCGTGGTTTTTATAAGCTTGCTTCATGGAATAGTCCTTTGATGGTCATATGTGCAGACAAAAACTGGCAGGATGTACTAACTTCTTTTTTAGGTCCTGTTTTACCACAGGGACTAGGATCTGGCCAGCCAATGAGTCGAAATGGTAGGCATACCTGTATTTTGCATTATTCTTTTTCTCCGCTGAGAAAGCTACAGACTATCCACATTATTATTACTATTTTTACTACCATTTTACTTTTATTTTTCTGAAGATGGGTCCATAAACATAACAAATAAAGGAGGTGTCTCACATCAGCCAGTGTTCCACGGAAACAGAAGTGCAAAACCTGTGGATATGCGTGTAGATATTAACAGTGAGTCACTTGAAGTGAAATTACAATTACAATCATTTTTACAGTGTGAATGTGATTAAATATGTAACTTTTTTACAGTACAACAATGTGCTGCACAGAATAGCCCTGGTGGTGGAAATATAGGTGAGATTTGATACTGCTATCACTGATTACACTATTTGCAGTGTCTACTTTAACATAGATCACAAATATCCTCTTTTTCTTTCTACAGTACAACAACCTGAAGCACAGAATATTGTTAAGGATGAAGAGGAGGGTGAGATTTTTAAAAGCTTCTGGCACTACCGATCACACTATTTTCAAAATGTGTACTTTAACTGATTTAATTTATTATCCTTATTATAGGGCAAATGGAAGTGGACTAAAATCAAAGAAACAGACAACATTCCATTCTGAGGTTTCTTTTCCAGCTCCAGTTACACCAAGTTGTGCAAGAGATTACCACTTCTATTAGCTTAAACAGAATTTGGAGCTAAACAGATGTGCATGAAAACTTTGTCTGAAGGTGCAAAAGTTAACTTTCACTTTTTAACAGTTAAAAGCTCTAATGTCATTTGCTGACACATTCTATGCAATAGTCCCAGGTCCCAACTGTCTTTACACAGCCACACAGTAAAACACACAGGTCCAAATTCATTTTGCATTTATGTTGAGGAACGAAACACTTGTGCTATGTTTACAAGCTAAAACATACAAACAGGAGAAAGTTGTATTGCTTTGGTTTGTGATGTTGCTTTTACTCTCTGAACTCCAAGAAGGAGCTGTGCTTATCTTTTTGCAGTCGTCACCTACATTCTGGTTTAATATGTCTGGGGGACTGCTGTCCAAAGACCAAATGGATTCTGGTAAACAACCTCTCTAAGAAAGCCACAACTCAGCCCAAATAGTTTTTCAAATATGGACACTCTCATGACACTCTTCTGTCCTAAAAGAAATACCTTATTTTCTACACAGCAAATCCCCAAAACACCATCATAAACATTAGATTCAACTTAGCCTAATTTTAATGTTAAAAATGAGACTACAATCAGTGTTCTAATAAAGTCCAGGAGAACTGTAGCCTGAACTGCAATCCTGCAAAGAGCCATTTATAATAGCTCACATGTGGTCAAAAGGTAAAAGTAAAAAAGCAGAACACCTTTGTAGAGAGGTAAACAGTGCAGAAAAGTCTCTAAATAAAGAGAAAAAAGCAAATATAAAAAGAACAGAAATGACTAAACAGCTTTAAAACAAGAAAAGTGAAATGAGAAAAAAAGAACAGATTAAACAGCTGAAATTAAGGAAAAGATCAAACAGCTAAAAAAAAAGGCACAAAAGATCAAGCATATACCTGTGTGTGTGTGTGTGTGTGTGTGTGTGTGTGTGTGTGTGTGTAATAGCCACACTATGAATGAAGCTGATTCAGTGTAAGTTCCTGTGGGCTGTGATTCTCATCCAGATAATTGTAAACACAGCCTTCTAGCAAACAAGGTATTATAAGGACAAAAATGTGTGGTTATGGATAAAATGCATAGAGATAATTGTCAATGTGCCATGGAGCTTTTGAACCCTATTCTATTGACCATCATCATAAGTGTTCTTACTAACATCATTTTTTTTTATATTTTCTAAAATCTGTCCAAACCATTTTTCTAAATATGACATGTGTAATAAGAATGAATTATGTTCACCTTATATTAAAGGAATGCTTGCTGGTCATAATGTATTAACATCAATATGTTGAAACAGGTCTATGCAGCTGTTTTAAGTCAGTTTTTCTTCATGGTTTTTCTTGAGGGTGCTGTTATCAACCACTGGTATTAAGGGTCAAGGGAAGTCTGTGCCTGGTGAAGTATGTTTTCGGTTTGTTTGTGTTGAAATAAGGGGATCTTTTTATACAGAACCTCTGGTGTGGAACCTGAGTTATTTGATGATCCTCCCTTTGATTCAAAATTTCACAAAACCGACCTGCTGAAATATATTTTACACACACTTTTAACTAACTGGGATCAATTATCTGCTGCACTAACATTTCATTAGTTTTTCTACTGGCTTGAAGTAACATGAACTTAGACCAATACAATAAACAATATATGGACATCACATTGGACATCATCCAATATATGGATCACATTTCCCATTGTGTTCATCTGAGTATATTTTTGTAGACACAATGCGTTCTTGTCTGTACTCGTGTTCCTGTGGACTTCTGAAACGTCATCAGTTGCAGTCCAAGTACTGTTCCACTCAAAAGCTCACATCTAGCCGAGCACAGTCCAAATGTCCAGTGTTGCCAACAAGTAGCTACTGGCTGTCCTAACAGTCGCTAGAACTCGCTAAATGACGTCATCTTCTAATTTGCATAATTGTCTGTAGACTGTAGAATAAAGGAGAAAAAGTTGTGGGAGAGTAAAAACAGTAAAAACCCTAGATATGTCAGAATTAATTAACTATTATATATTAACTATTTCTGTTGATTGTTTTTTGTTGCCTTTAAAATTGGCCATCACTTTCCAAAATAACTTAATAGGATTTGGGCATGCGCAGTTCATTTGCAGTGTGGACGTGGAGCGGTGTGGGTCTGCTCTGACTGTGAGACCGAGCACTGGGAGTGTTGTGGGACGAGGCTCACGGTATTACCTGCTGCTGAGGACAGTAACTGAAGAACACGCGTGTTCACCTCAGTCTTCAAAAGTCTCCAATAACACCAGAATAAATCGCTAGATTTGCCGCAAGTCGCTAAAGGGGTCTAAAAAGTCTCTAAACATAGCGATAAAGTCGCTAAAGTGGCAACACTGCGCATGCCCGGACGTGTCCTTGTTCCACCTGTTTACACTCGAGCTCGCCAAGTCAGCACTACCAAGCGGAGCAGGCCGAGCCTGGAGTCATTTGTATTGCGAATCCTCCGTTAAACCGCACAAGCTTCAACATTTGTAGTTTGTAATACAGTTTTGCTGCTGCTGTGGTCTTTTGCGCTGTTTATTTAAGCGTTACACGGACGTCTGTCTCTTATCTTCCAACGCAGACAAACTAAAACTGCCTCATGGCGCGCGTGTTACATCCGTTGTGGAACAAGCACCGCGGAAAGGCTCCCCGCCATCGTGCGCATCCTGTCTGACCTCGCGCAGTGTTACATTTCGCATTTTTAAATATATATATATATTTTTTTTTACCTCTAAATAAATAAAGTTTAAAGGAGTAAGTCCAAACTGACTTGATTTCTGAGTCGCATGCCACAGCTCCGGTGTGGGGTCATTCTGGTGTTAAGATGAATGAGTGAGAAGGGCCCATTAACGTGAACGAGCTGGTATGTCGAATTTGTTTAAAAATAATGGTATAATTTTATCCATGTTTATTTATTTACGATATTGAAACATGTTTAGATTCCCCTTTTTAATGTCTGAGTAGTGTTAGTTATAAAAAGTCCATTGCTATTGAAAATTATGTAATTGCATTATTATGCTTTATGTTATGAGTATGTCAGTGGGGTAAAATGATTATCTTAAAATTATAGTTATATTTGTATAATTTTTTTCTGGGGGTATTTCAGTTTTCATCCAAAAACGTGTTTAGCGTGGCAGGCCTAAAGCCGGCACACAGCCGACCTTCAACGTTGAACTATGGTTGAAATAATATCCGTTGTTTTAACATTCAGACAACGTTGAAACAACATTTAATGTTAACTGGCTGTGCAAATGTTGCAATTTTAAAGTTGAATCAACATAATGCCTTTAATATTCTGCCTTTTGAATTAGCATTTTACTACATTTGTAATACATCAACACCAAATCCAACGTTGATTCAATGTTGAAATGCCAGCTAGGATTAACCACTTTATTATAAGCCATGCAGTCGCCGTCTGTTAATAATGCCTATTCGATCAGACCAAATATCACATAACCAAAAAGTACCTTTCCAGCAAAACAACCAGGTCAAAAATAAACTGCTTAACTGGTGACTGAGAATTGCAGGTGAACATCTAACATAACACAAACACTAACATAATTACACCCGAGGACAGTCAGAATTCATCACTCTCATTTTGGATCTTTTCTATCTAAAATAAAATGCTAAACATTTAAGGGTAAACATTTAAACTTCCACTTGGAAGTCACCTGTGTTCTGTTCAGGCGTTTTTAATTTGCTACATGGTTGAGTACAGTAAGAAGGGTAACTTGAGAGTGTGGTGGAAATAATGCTCTCCAGTCTTGGTCTTGATGCAAGGAGGCGATTTTTAATTGAAGCTTCTGCCCAAAGCTTATATATAAGCTTCTCTGTTCTCTCTGGCCCCTGATACGCGACACTGTAATTCTTATATCTAACATGAGTTAACGCCCCAGCACATCTCGTACTTAAGAGAAGAATCACTCATTGTTTCCTTTGGGCCCCTTACAACCTCAAGGTCGTTGCTGGGTGAACTCACTATTTCACCTATGTGACACGAAACAAGGCTCCATACCTGGTTATCTTTACATTTTAGCCGTTTTCCTAATTTTCTATCTGCTCAGGAATGGCTGGGTGCAGCTGCTTTATGATCATTACATACTACCATCTAATGTTTTAAAAATACAATCAGCATATTAGAGCATATAAATATATAAATTGCTCTCACAAGAGATACCTGTTATACCCTGAAGAAGGCATTCTTGCCATGAGGTGTGAGCTGTTGCCTGAAAGCCTAACACTAAATGGGCCACCGGTTTGTGATTTTAGTGTTTCTAAGTAGTAAAGAATTTTTACTTTTTGGACAGTAAAATGCATGGGGTTTCTTTGCTTCATACAGTTTAAACCTCCTTTTCACAAATAAGGATTTATTTGTTGGGACAGGATCCAGTACTGTAAAAATACATGTTGATGAAGGAATGCTGAATGGCCAAATTGTGGAGAACAAGGACTTTCAAGACGTTTTTCTGAGCACCCGGTGTTATGATGGTGAGGAAATTATACAGAAGTTGTATTTAATTGTAATTCATGTACACCACATCAAATTAATTAAACATCTGGCCTCCTGACCATCCTTATGGAAAAATTACCTATGGGCAGAGAATTAATACCAACAAATTAACTCTGTGTGGCACTGCTCACCCAAAGGGTCTGGTCACATTGTTAATATTGTGTAGCTCACATCAAGCTTCAAGCTTGGACTTGATCTCACTGAACTGTGACATCTTGAGAATAAAGGACCTTCTCTTCAGCGGTCATGTTCAGCTCTGAGTGGAGCTTTTCCACAGAGAGGTACAGCTTGGTTATGCAACTCAGCTACACAGTCACTGAGAAGCAGCCAAACTAACCTCCAGCTTCAGCCAATATTTGAAACCACCTTGGAGATGCATCAGTTGACCTTCTTAGACAAAGTCAGCTTTATTGTCAAAACTGCAATATCAGGACATACACAGGCTTAAAATTGTGTTACTCAGACCCATGATGCAACAATAAACAAACATTTTAATAAAAATCTAACATTA
The DNA here is from genome assembly GCF_030463535.1 of Salminus brasiliensis. Classification (NCBI taxonomy): domain Eukaryota; kingdom Metazoa; phylum Chordata; class Actinopteri; order Characiformes; family Bryconidae; genus Salminus; species Salminus brasiliensis. The sequence goes on from NC_132879.1 coordinate 25,891,392, forward strand.
AATAAAAAGGTCCCCAAAATTACATAAAAAGTAAAGTGACATGCAGCAGATTAAAAGTCTGGTATGGTCAGTGCAAATATAACAGTAGTGCAAATTGGGAGCATAGCCAGTTCAGAATTAAGTTTGAGTGTTTTGTGTGCAGGATCCAAAGTTTGTCTGGAAAGGTAAGGCAGGGCAGGGAGAGCATCCTGACTGCCTGGTAAACTGAGCTGTCCATCAGTCTGCAGATTCTAGCCTGGAGACTCCACAGTCTCCTCCCTGAAGGCTGAAGAAGCTGTATAGCGGATAGGTAGGGTCCCTCGCCATGCGGAGGGCTTTCCGAGTGAGGCGGGTGCTGGGTAGTGTCATGTAGGGAGGGCAAAGAGGTGCAGACGATTTTCTCACCTGCTATCACGAGGAGACAGATACCCCACACACATGATCATTAGCGATTGCAGTGTGACCACACCCCTTTCTGATGGTCATCAGACATTCATAGAACCACATTTACATTAATAATTAGCATTTTGCTTTTCCAGACACTTATAGACTAGATTATCCTAATAAGTATTTACACGCCAGTCTATACACGTGATTTGTATCAGGATCAGTTCCTCTTCAACCACAGAGCAGGATTTGGCCAGCTAGTGAGGCAAAAATGGTACTTCTATTTTGCATTATTTTGCTTTATTATGAGAGCAGCTAACTATCTGAATTACTACTTTGTTTTTCTGCAGATGGGTCAGACAGTTTTCAACTGCACAACCTGTGGAAACGGTTACAAATAAGTCATTAGGTTACAGTACAGTAATTCTTACAGTGTGTGGTTTAAGACCATTTATTTTTTCCCCCTCTTTACAACATCCTGCAGTATAGAATATTTTGCAGAAGTAAGCAGATGGTGAGATTTTAAACGCTTCTGGAACTACTGAGCACACTACTAAAATGTACACCAAATAAGACCTGTATTATAGATATGATGGATCTGCGGTAAGATGGAAGAAACATGCATTCTGGTTTCTTTACCAGCTCCAATTGTATCAAGCCATGCATGGGACAGCATAAACAGTTTTAATGCTAATAAATGGATGTACTAAAACATTATAATATAATAAATAATAAAATGTAGATAAAAAAAATAAAATCTGCTTATACAACATTTCTACTGAAATAATTAGTAATAGGAATTTTGTTTTCCTCATTGCTACAGAAACAGCCTTTACTCCTCTGGGAACTTGGGTTGTATTCAGTTAAAAGAGAACCAGGTCTGGTAGTCTTTCATTTGATAAATGTACAATAAAAAAAATAAAGTACAATTTTTAATCTATACTGAGGTTAAAAAAAACAAACAAACAAGTTGTTAAGCTTTGTAATAATTTATTATAAAATAGAATAACACTTTTATACAGAAAAACACAAATACTATAACAAAAAAAGTGGTTAGTTAAAAATGGTCTGTTCACTCACTGCTACTACAGGTAAAACTGGAGGATTTAGCAATTTCAGAGGCGACTGTAGGAGGTGTGTCCTCCCTCATGGACCCGACAGAAGTCCTGACCTGCTAGAGCTTTTTTCTTGCATGGCTGTCCCAGCCTGGTGGTTCCACAACACAGTGGACGACCAGAGAACGAACTGAAGGACAGTAAGCAGAAGGAGGGTAATGGAATAGTCCCAAAACATAAGTAAAAGCCTCTGAACAGTATTAAAATTATTTCACAATCTGCATCACTCGTGTGCCCTTTTAAAAAAAATATTGAAACAATAAAATTTTAGTTTACAACAACAACAACCTCATACCTGTTGCTGGCAAATGACTGATTAGGGCTGGAGCTCCGAGACTGGTTTACCGTGTCCAAAACACCTACTAGGTTTCTCTGGGGGATGCTTTCAAAACCAACCTGCCAATCAGAACATGGGTCAGAACTAGAGATTGGCCAAAATGTCACATGGCAGGGAGAGAAATTAAAATCTCACAATAATTGAATAAACTAAAAACAGGAAAAGTTATCTTCTTAAAAATTATCCACTCCGTGGGATATGGAAGACTTCAATTTACTATATTTGTAGTGTCAGAGTGTTAGAAGAACTACATTTGAAGGAAAGTTGTATAGATTCAAATATTACAAGTCATTTGTGGATTATGTTTATTAAGGATACAACGATCCGCAGTCGTGACACTAACAAAATGAACTGGATTGGCCATCAGATCACGACTTAGCTCAGAGTACCCTACAGACATTATAAATCCCCTGTTGCCATTTTTAAAAGCCACAGACTTGCGGTTTCTGCCATTTTAGCAATAGAGACAGACTAGAGCTGAACTGTTTGGTGCATCCCTAATGTTTGTTGCTACATCATATTTTTATTACCTTTCATTTAAGAGAATAAGCTCACACTTTTGCTAAAGTGTCCTGGATTGATTATCTTTATAAAATATAAATCAAAATGAATACTCCAAGACCAAGAGTCTTTTCCTTCTACTCACCCCTCCGTAGCTAAGCCGACTCTTCAGTCTGGGTGTAGAATGGCTGGGAGTGCCTAGAGAGAGAGGCCCAAGTCTGGGAGGTGCGCAAGCGTGAGATGGAGACAAAGCCACCATGCAGGGGTCACCTACACCATGCAGAAAAGTAACCCAATAAATGACAAGCATTCTAGAGTAAACAGAACATCATGCACTGGGAATGTACAGGAGTACCTAACCAATTAAAAGGACACAATCCGAATACTGAAACGTGTCATGTTAAATTATGTCCATCACAGAGAGGTGGAGAAAATACCAGGTAACAATCTAAAACATCAACTACAAACCATGAGGTTGCAAGTGTACTGTATGTTGCTACTAGGAAACGTGCATTAACATCAGTATGTTGCCAGCAGAAGGTGACTCACAAGGCAGGGATATTGCAGCTCTTTCACTGTTAATTTGGTCCATGAAGAAGTAAATAATATGATAAACTAACATACTGGTACAATACCTTGAACCAATCATTGACCGATCACTGGTTTGATCCCTAGTAATGCTACAGCAATCCGTGGCCATGGTTATTTGACTCCAGACCAACTTGGACATGGGCCAAATCATTGTGGCCAGACGACTGGAAGAAACATCCTCAAAGCTTGTGGTGTGCTCCTGGTAAACTGTAATAAATACCTACGGACAGTGGTTCGAGGAGGGACAAAATATGAACCTTCCAGCAAGGTGATGGCCACTCACCTCATCAATACATTATTAAGGCTATCCTGTCTGGTCTGAATCAACAAAGAGGCTACGGTGGCAAAAGGTATGGTTACAGATCATAGTACATGCTGCACTGTGGTTAGAGTTCCCATACTAACCCAAAGTCATCCCCACCATCAAAAGCACCTATGATGAACAAGGCAACTGTCAGAACTGGAGTCTGAAGCAAATGAAGACGCTCAATTGGTCAAGACCAGTTTTGGGTGGATGGACGGACAAAGTACCTCTGTGGGACACGCTGGAACAAGAAGCCCAATCTTTATCTGTTGTAACATCTTTGTGCTAGATACCACAGAGCACTTTTAGAGGCCTAAAAGAGCAAGCGGTTTTGTAGCATGCCAACCATGGCTCATGTGTGGTGCCGGTCTAGATATTAGTCAATTTGACAAACTCACCAGTCATAAAGCTGTCTTGACCAAGACATGGCTCCTCTGACTCCAGGTCATCTCTAAAAACAAATGAAAGTAGTTAAGATTGATTTAAACTCAGCCAAGGCCTAAAGCACTGGTAAACCTAAAATATTTCCACCAAATGCATTTAGCAAAGACAAGTTTGCTGTCAGCTTCATTAGTTTTGCAAATACAGTCAGACAATTCATGTGTGTAAATAAAGGCCACAATACAACACCACGAAGACATTCATAAAAAGGCAACAAAGTGCATTCTGCATTTCCCCAGTCTTATTCCCCATAATCTAATGACTGTATGAAAGAGAACTAAGTTCTATTAGGGTTATTCAGTCAACAGCTGGCCAAAAACAGCAACCGTGTTTGAGGAGTGATTTTTCATAGGTACAAGGCAGTTTATCATTTACTTTATTGTAGGGCTGCACGATATCGTTTCAGCATCAGCATTGGAATGCGCTCATGTGCAATGCAGCAATTATCAGGTGCAATTTTAAATTATATTAAAACGCCATGCTACTTTTTGGCTGCTTGATTTAAAAAAAAAATAAATAAATAAAAAAATTTAAAAAAAAAGGAAAATCCCCACTGTTCTCATGACATATCTACACAAAGTGCACATATATCTCAGTGTTTTCCCAATATTGTGTGGCCCTACTTCATGGTGTGGTTTAAAAAGCCAAGCACACCAAGCAGGCTAGATGAGTGCTTTTTCAGTGGCACTGTGCACCAATCCTCATCAGGAAAAAAGAAAAGGTAGAGGTCGTCTACATGTCTCATCCTTATTAGCCTTGCAGCAACCATTTTTGGGTCATGGGGATATTTTCATGTATGGTTCATTTTTGCCAAACCTTTTCTATGCCAAGACTCACTCTACAGGGGTTGAGGAGGTTGCTGGGCAGCATGCAGCTTTGGAATTTTTCTCAGGTGTTGTCTCAATTGGAAGAGCCAGGAGAGGAGCAGGAGAGCACTTCTGGCCCTTTAGTTTGGATAGCATCCACAGCAACTGCAGCACAAACCAGCGACCTAGAAAACAGCAAACTCTCTCCTTACATTTCAACTCGTAAACAAGGCTTTTGTTCAAAGCAAGTGTACACACGCATACTCCAAGACTGACCCAGAGAGAGTGTGAAGAGGAGCAGAGAAAGAGTGACCAAGTCGAGGGCTGACTGCTGATTGACTTCGGCGATGGCGTTGATTGGCACAGTGACGAGCAGAGAGATGCGGGAGAAAGTTGGACATTGCAGGAAGGACAGCAGTACTGCACTAAACAAGAAATACCCAGCATGCAATACACAAGTCCACAAGGCACGCAGACTGAGACCTAAGGAAGCAATTATAAAAAAATAAAAATTATTTCAAATGTCTAAGCCCAGCTGTATCAATCATTTAGCATGATTTTTACCAGTGCCGGCTACTGTTAGCTAATAGCTAATAGAATTGCCAGCATCAGGTGATGGGATATCTTAGCTAGCATGGGAATTAGCAGTACCAAAACTGAAGTATGGAAGTGTAATTTGTTTTGGTTCTACCACACGGACACAGCGTAAAAGCTGTTCAGACATGTGAATAGTGGGATGTACCAGCCCATCCCAAGTAGCCTTGGATCATGTGCAGCCTATCCTCTAGCCGGTTCTGCATGCTATCCAGGTACGTCAGCATATAGCCCAGAGTGCCATTCATGCGCTCCAGCTTCCCCATTAGCTCAGCATAGAACTGAGCAGTTGTGTTCTGCTGCTGCAGAACGCCATTCAAATTGAGCTCTAAAACAAGATTTAGGAGAGAGGCAGAATTACAGGCAAGTACACATAACTGTCTAATAATAAATCATCATCATCATCATCATCTTCTAATTAGACAAGTTTTCAAAACACGCTACAGACCAAAAATGAAAAGAAAAATTAGGAGTAAAACATGATGAATAATGAAATAAGTAAAGACAATAGAGATACATCTGTTATGTAATGCTAAAGATTTACCCATTTTACTGTAGATCTCCTGAGCACGCCCTCGGACTTCAGCCAGGTCATCCAGAATGGCCTGATGACCTTCTTGCGCCTCTGCACCTTGGCCTTTCAACTGTTCACTAACATTTTCTGAACAAAAGGACAAGTCAAGATTGGATATTAAAATCTCAGCTGAACATTATATTGAAATCACTGTAACAGTTCAAAGCACAGCACAATAAAATGCCATTTAAATAAATAAATAAATAAATAAAACCACCACACACACACACACTTCTATATAAAGTACACAAGACAAACCCATTCTTTGTGTAATTCCCTGTATGAGCTGCGCCACCAGCTGTTGACCAGTACTTATGAGGGACTTCTCTTGTGCCAGCCTCTGCAGATTTGCAGTAATGGAGGCGTCCAGTTGCTCTTGGCCCTCCTTTAGCACCCCCTGCTGGACCTGTAGGGCACTGTGGTCTTCCATCAGTTTGTCTAGTGATGCAGCAGTCATTTCCCGAAGTTCTTGCTGCCCCTCCTGCATGCGCATGTGCACACATGCGGAGACACAGACACACACACCATATTGACAGGCAAAATTAACCACTGCTTTATATCATGGCATGTTGACACTGAAATCAAAACAAGGCCCTCAAGCTGAACATTTATATTTACATGTGAAATACTTTTTGTTTTGTTTTTTTAAATCATACATCTTTTACTTGGGGTTAGACATAGGGCCCAGTCCATTGTAATCACCCACATTACAACCTCTTCCCCGGTTGAGCTAGACACTTCCCAAAGCCAAATCAACCACCAAACACACTAAGTCTTGCTGCCATGTTCATGGTCCATTGGCTCAACCACCAAGTAATCAGACCTACAAAATAGTGACAGTACTAGAATGGACAACAAGACTACAACAGCCTACAAGAACTGATAAAAATCCACACCTAATACCGACAACCAGCCCATCCCAGTCATCCATATCGCCTACCGTGTTGCTCTTCACAGGTAGGCACCTCCCTTCATCAGTGTTTCACTGGATTGAGCCCATGACACCTCTGAATGCACAACAGCTCTCAATGCTCGCTTCACATGATTTCACCTGATTCACTCATGTTATGCATGCTATAGCAAGATCATATGCACACCTCCCACCATACTGCACCTTTAGTCACACAAAATGCCCTTCCCCACCCTACCTCAGCTCTTATCCACAACCACTCTTATCCACACAACAGCATTCGTCCTACATACGGATTCAACCAGCAACGACTTTGACTTTACTACAAAACCTCACCTAAGCCACCTAATCTGCATAGCCCAACCTTTCCCTTTCATACTCCCGGGCAATTTCATTTGCAAATGGCACCTTTAACCCTATAAAGTAAACTCTCTTTGCTTTCTCAATACAACAATATCCGGCCTGAGTGTAGTTACCGCAACACACTGCGGAACCTGTAGTGTACTACCTACATCTGACAACAGCTTCATATCTCTCGCTCATCCCACTTACCAATATTTAAATATTGGTTTGTTCTCCACTACACTGCCCCTCGCACACAAACCCAAATACCCCGCTGCACACCATGGACATGTTGTTACCCTATAAACACTTGAGTACATCACTAGACAACAATTCACTAGTCCACAACTTTTCCTACAAACATACTTCACATGAAGTATGACTGTGCATGAGAGAGTCTGCCAATTACTGCAAAAAGTGACTGGAATACAAACGCTCAAAAGAAAAGGACAACTCATGTGATGCACTAGCAGACCTTCAAGTCTTTCATTGCTTCAAGCTGGTTTGTTGCAGTAGAGATCAGAGCATTGACAGTAAGCTCTGCTCTTCGGCGGAAGTGCTGCTGACGTGTGGCATAACACACTGAGCGGGCTCGGTTGCTGACAATATGATATGCATTCCAGGTGTCTGAATCCATGTCCGCTGTGCACTCTTTAATGGACTGTAGAAAAGGAGAAAAAGAGGGTAAGTTACATAAATAATAATACATTTTTTTTTTTATTTTATAAAAATATACAATGTAGTGCAGTGTAATATAAATTACTACAAGTCAGATTCTACTAAGATTAAGGTCATTGTTTCTTCAGAGTTTGATAGTCTAATTAAAGTAAAAGCTAATCAGTCATAACAATTAATAAAGGTTATGATTGTTACCATCTCCTCAGTGCAGAGGTAAGTCCGGCGACCCTCGACTTCTGATTGGCAGTTAAACAAAGCCACACCTAGTTTAGCCAACTGTTCTTCTGATAGGGCATTGCAGGTAGCCTTTAGCTGAGCAACAACCTGTGAAGAAGACAGGCCATGGTCAATATCTAATATAAATACACATACATACATACATACATACATACATACATACATATATATCTACACAAAATGCATACCACACAGTTAAAAGAGAACTGAATCTGCTGTCTGTTAAATTAAAAAACTGCCAATATAAATTTTATTATGGTAGGGTTGCTATTCAAAAAGTAGATGAGCACACAAATAAACCTCTGTAATAAGGCTGTGTGATGTGTCTGTGAGTGTATGGACAGACAGGTCATTGCAATCGTTAGGTCTAATGATTATTCTGCATTTTTACAGAACTGTGAACCTCATGGAGCAAACACTGTTCTTTCATGGCATCCAACCCAGTGTGGAGCATACACCCTCAATGCACTGGAGGCATTTTATCTCCATCTTGTACAACTGCATTCCAAGCAGGACTGAAACTTTTCTGTTGTCAAATTGTGTCATATTCCTTTACTGGTGTTAATATACTGTTAGCTGTTTCTGTTTTCACCCTGTGTATCCATGCGCCTCTGCTCCTGCATGTATGGCTGTCTAAAGAAACACTAGGGGAGGCTCTTTTTGTCACATACTCACCTTAAAATGGCAGCTATCAAGAGGGCTGAGATCCATCTGTTTCGCCTCAGCTAAAAACTTCTCATCAACAACACTCATCTCAAAAGGTGGAACGTCACCCTGCAGAAGTGACTGGGCAGAGGGGGCAGCTGGGGGCACAGAGGCTGGGGCAGGGGCTGCCTTCTTCATCCAGTCAAAGAAGGCATCAGCTATACCACACTGAGTCCCCAACACAAACACCAACAGCGTCCAGGGCATCACACTCACCACAATCTTCAGAAACATTTGGCCTTGAAGGAGAACAGAGGAAGACAATAGACAATGGGTCAGGTTAGGACGAATCCACGTTCACTGGTGTTTGTTCTTATGCCAGGGAGTGTAAAAGCCATCTATGAGAAAGAGCCCGGCGTTGTTGACAGCCACATCAGCAACAGAAGTTGCATCCTTTATGTGTCAGAAAGTGATCTGATTGCAGATGCATTGAAAGGAATTGGATTGTAGGAACCGAGTATAAGAGGAAAATTGTCTGATTCAGAAATGTGATATTTTTGATCTTCATTAAATTGATGCTATTATTTTGGAGATATTTTGCTGTTTTTTTGTTGTTTTTTTATAACAAAAGACCACTGGTGCTTTATCAGGTCTAACTTTTACATTCAAAAAATATCGTTAAACTAAAAAAACAAAACAACAAACAAAAAAAATTGTTTTAAACTTAAACAAACAAAAAAAAAAACACTAAATGAACAGCTATTTTATTTATAAAAACTAAATTAATTAAACTAAGGAGATTTATGAATTTGGGTAAATGCACTTGGCAGTTACACACTGCAGTAGTGGAGGGGGCTGCCTTGTCGTCCAAAACAAGCCCGGGCATAGACCTTCACAGCTGACAGGAATCAGCGCGATGAGCGTGGACTCTCCGGCTCTTCCATTCATTTAAACCTCTTTACCAATACACATACACCGACCTCTAGCTTTACTTAAAATGCTATTAAAATTTGCATTGCAATTTAAATCCAAACCTTTAAAAAAATTAATTAAATAATAATAATTAAAATTAAGCACTCACCACGAAGGTCAGTGTCCCTCGTTGCAAATCTTGTCGGTAACTGTAAAGTGTAGAAATGCCACCCCGTGTGACTGAATGGGGAGCGTTCAGCTGAGCACCCCTGTTGCTGTTCAACTGTTTAAAAGGCGACAGAGCAGCCAATGAACACCAGCATGTGCAGATCTCGCGAGACGTTGAGGTTGGCGGGCGCGAGATTTAATATGATGTGTTGTTGACATGCTGCGCTCACGAGTTAGCTAACCTAGCTGCTAACATCACAACACACCTCTGTCACTTTGGGAATAATTTGTGACATGACGCATTAGAGAGTTTACCTGAAGCATTAACGATAATCGGGAGAAATTACTCGTCTATAAATATTGAGCGGTAAGCTAGAGAGTTGGCTAACCTGGCTGCTTTCTCATAATCAGCGTTTACTTGGCGCGTATATTAACATAGCGACGATAGTTAGGCTCATCTGTCTGTTTTCAGTGTGGGTGTCAGCGCGGAGAGCACACACCCCGACATCATCCGTCTGCAGAGCTGTACGAAATTCAGAGGTAGGCTGGTTGCTAGATAGAGGGGTAGGAGAGTGTTAGTGGAGCCGCGATGGATTCAAAGCCCTCGGCAGCGGTGAGTGTTAATGCTGTGCCTCCATATGGACATATCATCATCGACGCCAAGTGGAGGGGCTCTACACTAGTGCAGCATTTTAAAGGTAACCTGAAGATAACGCTACTGGACATAGAGGGATAACTGTCATGCTAAGTTCCAGCTTTCTGATCGGTTGCCTATTCTGGTTGTGGTTCACTGGTGTTTGTTCTTCTGCCAGGGAGTGTGAAAGCCATCTACGAGGAAGAGCTTGGGGTTGTTGACATCCACCTCAGCAACAGAAGTTGCATCCTTTATGTGTCAGAAAGTGATCTGATTGCAGGAACCGACTATAAGAGGAAAATTGTCCGATTCAGAAATGTGAGCTATATGTGAGCTTGATATCATTTGTTTGAAAGTCACCCTCTTACCCTCACCCTGTTCCTTTTTCATGGTGATTCTGCAAATGCAGTAAAATAAATCAAATGCAGGCATTTTAGCTTAGCACCTCAGCGTCACCTAGTATTTTCCGTTCTTCTGTAGTACAAAACATATCTACCATATTAAACATTGGTTTGGAATATATATCAAAATACTTTTCCGAAGCGCATTATCTGCCAATTTCGATATTATGCACATGGTGTTTTTTTTTTTTTTTATATTTTTTGTGTATTATTTATAATATGTACTGTTTTTTGCAGTCAAACAGCAAACTCCAAGGGATTGTTATAGTGGAGAAAACCTGTCTCAGTGAGCAGTACTTCAGTGGACTGCAGAAGTTTGTGGTGTTGGAGCTAGGCTTAACCTTGCTGCCTGTTGCCAGTCCTGTTGAAGCAGCCCAACTCATAGAGCAAATGGTGAGTCACTGACCTGAGTACACATAATAATTATATATGGATGAGTGTAAGCCAGCTCAGTTCACCCAAAGCATGGTGGCGGTAGTGTCATGACTTGGTCTTGTCGTGTCTGCTTCTAGATTGGGCCTATTAATCCGTATTAATAATATAATTCATGGTGATATCAGCAGAATGCATGCAGGCTGACCATGGGCATTCTGAATATCATATTACAACTACATCCTGTCTTCCACAGGTACATGGAGAGAGCAAGGAGAACCCATTTCGCAAGAGAAGCATGTCCAGACTGCTGGACCCAGTGGTGCTGGACATGGTGCAGCTGATCCCTGGGGTTGGCAAAGTGAAGGCGATAGCCCTGCTAGAGCGATTCCCCAGCATCTATGAAATCAACAACGCTTCAGTCCAGGAACTGGAGTCTGTTGTAGGGCATGCCACAGCTCAGCACGTCTGGGGCTTTTTCCACAATAATTTCAGCTGATATTAGGATATTACAACAAATAGTAATGTGTACAGACTTGTGTGATGGAGAACTCACCTACTCACTGTTAAATAAAGACTTTAACTTAAACCAGGTACTCAGCCTACAACACATCAGAAAGCTCTAATTTAAGTATAATTTAATTTTATTAAATGGAACAGTCACATGTGTGCCCATGCAACAAAATACATGTTCTATTATGTTGTCAGTCAGTCTTCATATAAGAGGAAAGGTCAGGCCATAGCTGTGAGCCCTGTTTGTATATGCACTTTATTTGTGAGGGGAATTGAATATATTTTGAGCAACTGTTGTAATTTGTAGAATGTACAGTACTTTTTCAACTGCGCTTGCTAAGTAACACTGGTAGGATGATCATTAAAATTTCCAGTGAGAAATACTGAGCTTAAGTAATCATTTACTGACTAATAAACAATAACACTTTATATGTCATAAAATGTATATTTGATAATCTGGTTCATTTTTCTGATGCCTAAATACTAGAGATGGCAGAATAGTATCAAGGGGTGTTTAACTCTAAAGACAATTAGGCAGAAACAATCTGATCCAAACCTGTACAACTCTGAAATTGCATTTACTCCCACTGTGTAACTGTTTAAGTAGATGATTGTCTACTTTTAGATGCATATTGTAAAAGAATGAGCTTCAGTTAGTAACAGCTAATTTTAAGAAGCTGTATACAAAAAAAAAATTTAAAAAAAGGAAATAAATACTGGATTGATGTGGGAACAGAAAACATGGTATATGCCTTCTCTTCTTGGAATAGTGGATACTAGAATGTGGTTATTTTGGATTTATACCACAAGATGGAGCCAAAGATGCCAGTACATGTTTTAAAGCAGTAATGATGTTAATGCTGATTTAAAAATGCCATAGGACATTCCCTCAATCTGTATATATAAAATGTTAGAGTCCCATGTAAGATTTATGGTCATTTTTCCAGTTTTTGTAGTGTCATCGTCATACTGAATCGGTTATCCATGGAAAGGCAACTGTGAAATTTGCAAGCCAGTGCTGCCCAGGTTTCAGTATTACTACAATGTAGCATTATTTAGCCCAAAATAGACACTTATTCTATCAGCTTCAAGGGCACTTCAGATGGCTTCAGGGTCTATCTGATTCTGAAGGCATTTGGTGAGTATGTTCTCACTCTCTCAATTACTCCCTCATTGAGCAATCTGTCTTTCCCTCAATTTCTCTCCCTGTTTCCTCGGTGGCTCTTGTGATGTATTGGTTTTCTGCTCGACTTCTCCCTTTAAGTGCCGCACACTGCTGGCAGTGTTGTGGCCTTCCTGCCGGCTTACAAAGCAGCCCCCCTTTTAACAGGCTCACTGGCGGGGATCAGCTGAATCCTGGGCCCTTTATTGTGCGACCAGTGTTGTTAGCCAGGGAAAAGCCGCAGCACAAATTCACGACTTGACTTCCTAAATTCCACGCCAGGGATCCTTTCAGGGTGAATAAGGGTGTGAGGAAGCCTCTCTATTGGAAAACGCATGTCTCAGTGCTCCTGGGATCTCTTCACACTTCCCTGTTGGCTTTTTCTTGCCTCCTCTGTGTGGTGCCCCATCACGAGCATCTTCACAGGAGTGCATCAACCTAACACTGAGGAAACCTCAGACTTAGGGGTGCCCAAAGCCAGTCCTGGAGACTGTGACCTTGACAGGTGTTTGTGCTCTCGCTACTTTAACAAGAGTATGATTTAAAGAGGGATGCGAGGAGATGCCACCCTTACCTCACCCTATTGCAATTGATGTCAAATAACCCACTGGTTCATATCGTATGATGTCTAAAAAGACCTTTAATGAAAAAGTACACATACAGTTCCCCCAACCCCCAATTATTACTATAATTGGGGGATCCCCACTTTTAAGTAAGCCACTATAAAGTAAGCCAACTTTTCAACTAGCACATGAGGAACTTTGTGAGTCGGACCATGAATGTATGCTAGATGGACGAAAGAACAAAATGTGCCAAGTGTGGTGACTGGGGACCCCAGCTTTGGAAGCAGCAGGAAGGGGCTGGAGTTTTAGTCAAGCTGGTTTTGACCCCTGGCTGCACGAACACCTGACATGAGAATCGCCACTATAGGCCAACAAAGTGCAGGTACCTGCAGATGATCCAACAAGACGAGCTACAACCTAAAAGTCTAAAAAAAAAAAAGAGTCAGTCGGGCAGGACGTGAACCTTTAAACCCAAACTACTCGTCGCTGAATCAATCACACGCCATGTCCTCAACAGAGCAGTCGAGCGGTAGTTAGCATTCAGTCCTGGGCAGCGGTGGAGGCTGCGCATGCGCGTCCCTTTCACCGTGCCTGAATGCTGTGAAGGGTTTGAGGGGAGAGACCCCGGGGCTGCTTTACTTACGGACTACTGAAATGGATGGAGCGGAGCGGAAAAGAGGCGTCCGCGCCAGGCAAGAGCCACAGGCTCCGAGGAGCACCATGAAAGACGGGAAGGTAAAGGAGGACGCTGTGTCAGAGAGAGTGACCCTCAAAAAAGAGATCGGACTGCTGAGCGCCTGCACTATTATTATAGGTAGGTTGTTTACTGAAGTAGCAATGAAAAGAATATAAAAAAGTTTCTTTGGCAGAAAACTTGATCTATTTGTGCTATTGGATATCTCTGTTACATCTAGGAATGAGATGTAAGATAAAAGTTCTGTAGAGTAGAGCTTCTGCTTGTCCAGTCAGTTGATGTTCACTTGCTGGGAGACTTTTCTAACTTTATAAAATTTTAAAGAAGGCAGTTTTCAACTAGGCCACAGCTATAAAGGCACACTGGCCAAAAGCACTGCTGTATTACTGCACTTATATGTAATCTGTTGAGCATATTAGCATATTAGTCTCCTTAATTCAGATTACAGTGCAAACCACCTCAGTTATTTCTAAATTATACGAGGAAGAAATGCAAGTCTGGAACCCCTCTCATCATCATGGTGGTTTCATGGAGCACAAGAGGTTAAGGTGTTAAGGGAGATTTTGGAGGCAAGCTGGACTCCTTTACAGCTACTGTTGCTCTTTAACAATCCTAAAAGTTGACCACAAACAGAGAAACAAAGTTTCTACCTGCTTGATGGGACACTGAGAACAGCACAGGGTGATCTTCATTCCTGACTTTTCTTTTCTTTTTTTTCTTTTTTTTTTTTTCTTTTTTTTTGGAAGATGAATATGAAACTGAATATGATCAGTGGATCATGTACATTCACTAATCGGCAAAATGTGAACTTCTATGATGTGTAGGTTACTGTGGGATCTGCTCCTTGTGGCAGCCCGGGCTGTCGACACAGTGGAGTAAATGATTTATTCCTGCTCTTATGTAATCTCGTTGTGTGCCACTTGGCTGCCAGGGAGGCAAGCATGAAGAGATTCACTCCCATTTGCAGGGTCTTGTGTGAGAGATGCTGCTTGGTGTTAACCTCTGTGTGTGTATTTCTAGCCTTTGCAACTTACATACAGGTTTGGGATGGGAGGAGGTCCAGTTAGGGCAGCCTTCCAACCAGCCTAAACCAACAACAAGGAACAAACGTATTCCATACATTTCATGTCTCTGTCAGTGTGTTATTAAAGGAGACGAGAAAAATACAAACTTGCCATTTAAGCAAGAATTTACACCAGAGGTTATAATGGTTATTTATATTTGTCATTGTTTTCATCATTCCTTTGTTACCACTTTCCTAATATTACTGATATTTTTATGTATATATTTGCTTATGCCAATGAATGCACATTTCTAAAAATAAAAAATAAAAAACTGGGATTACATCTACACGGATTTGCATTGTAAATTAAGATAATATACAAATGCACATTCTGCTCATGTGGTGTTTAATAAATACACAATTTTAAAAAGCAGTTGTAATCATTAGCATTGTGCAAGCCTACTCATAAAGCATATCTGATAGAATTTATGTGATATTAAATAAATATATATTATTAAACTCATTGCTGTCCAATGAAAAACATGTATGTCAGAAATTGTGACTTTACAGGGCAAGAAAGAAATTTAAAAATTTTATAATAATAGTCAATGTAAAATATGAGTTTATTCCAATTCAGAGCATTTATATTGTTCTACGGTTCCAGAAATATTCCCATAGTGTACAGAGCAGCTACAGGGTTCAGACCATGGAGAAAAACTAAAAACGGCCAGCAGCAAAATATACTTTCTGGCTCAATGGAAGGTGTCATCATGGCAGTAAGAATCCCTATGTTCCTAATGCTTTTTGTTGTTGTTGTTGTTGTTTTTCAGGTAATATCATTGGTTCAGGAATCTTCATCTCTCCTAAAGGGGTTCTGGAGCACTCAGGTTCTGTTGGCTTGGCACTGGTGGTGTGGGTGTTAGGAGGGGGCATAGCTGCCCTGGGCTCTCTCTGCTATGCTGAGCTTGGTGTCACCATCCCCAAATCTGGGGGGGACTACTCATATGTTACAGAGATTTTTGGAGGCCTTGTGGGGTGAGTGTATTTTCACATTTTCAAATGTACTGAGGTAGGTTTATTATCGCCTTTCAGATCCTGCTCCTAATTCTTAAATACAGATCAGCACAGATCAGCAAGATTCATATGATCCTTTGCACTGAACTGTGAAAACTCAATGACATGCTTGAGATTATGTACGAGAGTAAGTTACGGCAATACAAAGACATGAAAAGCCATAATAAATCAAATTTGAATTGTATTGATAATGTTCAATAAAAATTAGTCCATGCCTTTGTCTGTGATACTGTGCCAATCAAGCACTTACTCTAACTTACCCTATGCTAATTACATTTTATAGCCTTTTATTCCACTTTCCCCTCTCCAGGTTCCTCCTGTTATGGAGTGCTGTGCTGATCATGTACCCCACCACTCTGGCCGTCATAGCTCTCACCTTCTCCAACTATGTCCTGCAGCCTGCGTTTCCTAACTGTGTCCCTCCCTATATGGCCACACGAATGCTCTCCGCTACCTGCATTAGTGAGTACTATTGCTTACTATGCCCACAGCCAGACTAATGGTTCACCTTGTACATACCTTTCCCAGTGCACTCATCTTCTTTGTTGACTTTAGCATTCCCATTCCTGTCTCTGTATCCTTACATCTTTAGACTGAGGATCAGAATATAATGTGGGTGAACAGTGGCATGCAAGTTTTCAACATTTCTGTTACTGTAGACCTGTATACTGTACTGATACTGTACCAAATAGCAGGTGAATACATAGGTAAAGAAAAATAAATAAATATAAGTTTAATCAAGATAGTGGATTATTTTTATTATTATTTTTATTTTTGTACAATCTTAGAGTGAAAAAGGAAAAGAGATTTGAGCTCTCGGATAACTCTATAGCTTGTTTACAATCATTAGTAGGAAAGGCCAGGTGATGCTAATTTGAAAGCTTTATAAACTCCTCAAACATTGTTGTTGTTGCAAATATGACCTTCATGGAAGAGCCATCCAAACAAAACCTTTCCTGCGTCCTGACCACAAACTTCAGCAGACGTTTTCAATAGAACATCTGAACAAGCCTAATGCATGTGGACCAGCAGACTGGTGAAGATAAAATAGAACTTTTCTCCACCATAAGCAAAGGTTTGTTTCAAGAAAAAAGTGGAAAGAATGTCATGGAAAGAGCATTTTCCAACTGTTAAGCATGGGAGTGGCTTGATCATGCTTTGGTGAAGTGGCACAGGAAACATTACACTGGAACAGAAAAAAGGATTCAATTAAATACCTAATCTTTTTAACACATCTTTTAAAAAGCTGAAAATGAAAAGAGAAAAGAGAGCTTCTAAAGCAGACTAATAATCCTAGTTACACCTCAAAATCCACAGTGGACTACTTTAAGAGCTGCAGGCTGAAGGTTTTGCACCTAAACATCATCAACTTTTATGGATAGACCACAAAAGAGCAGTGTCTCTAAGAGGGTCCAATAATGTAACAGAACCTAAAATCTTTTGCAAAAATGAAATAATGAAAATCCTTCAAACAATTGAGGATGTTATTTGTGAATTGAAAGACTCTTGGCTGGCAATAAAAAGCATTTACAATCTGATACAGCACTTACCAAAGGGGATGCTACTGAGTACTGACTATGCAGAGTGTCTTAACCTTTAGACTGTTTTTGTCATTTTAAAACTGTTAAAATAAAAATGGAAATAAAAAAATATATAATATTGACTACCATATTTAAGAAATGGGGTGTCTTTTGGAAATCAGGTCATCGTTTACTAACCAAGCTATTGACAGTAACAGAAATGTAGACCATGGGTGTCCAGACTTTCACGTGCAACTGTATATTTGTGTTGGAGTGGAAGAGGTTTTGGCAGAGAGGGTGCTGTCTTATGTAATGGGAAGTTAAATTGAGAGTCATAGTTAAATATGTATGTTGTGTCAGACTGCTGTAGAAAAAGTATGAGGAGTAGCACAGAAAGATCACAAGTACAGGGGCTGGTGAAAAGAGCATTTACATGTTGCCATCTTAACTTAGTGCACTTTTTGGTGATTCTGCAAAATTTGGTAAATGATATCTATATACCACACATTGACATCATCTGTTTGCAAATGCTGCACCCCAAATGCCAAAATAATGTTTGATGAATGATAAAATAAGGCCCCTCATATATCCTAAAGTTCATTTATAAATATGTTATTCTGGAGTAAAATAGGAAAAAGGCCTCTTTTAATTATGGAAGAAATTATTGTATGCAATCAGTTTCTTTAGAGAATTTTGAGTCTTACCTGGTAGCTTGAAGGGAATTCCAGTAATTTATACCTTGTATACGCACTTACAGGAATCTTCACAAGCTTACGTCTTGGAGCATTCATCTTCTTATGTTGATTTAGTGCCACAGGACTGTTGTCTTATTTGTTCCATATTGTAGCAAACAAAGACACTGAGGAGCATGTCAGGTGCTAATGGGTCCGGCCCATTAATCCAGCCTAAGAAACTGCATAGCAGTAAAGAGTAAACGTTATTTGGCTCCGTGTTCTTTAGACATGCCAGCTTGCCTAATTGCCCAGTCAGCAGCTGTGTATTCCCACAGTTACAGTAGCACCCCCTCAATGAAACAACACCACTGCATTTGGAGCTCAAAAATGTGAAAATTGAGGACAGTCTTTACAGCATTACAACAACAAGAGAGAAAAAGTGGCACTGACATGCAAACTTGCAAAGAACTCTGAATCTTGACTAGGCCACTCACAGGGGGCACTGAGCTGCAGGCCCGCAGCACTTGACTGTGCAGTGAAAGGGACGACTGGGCCCACAGTGCGCAATTACTGCATTAGCTCTTATTATTCACTCTTGTTTAGGGACAGAAGAATCCTGAAAAAGAGAGAGGCGCTCCATCCTTTCACAGATCTGTTCGTCACTCACTGTTTTTGTTCTGTTACAACTGGAGGCAGTTTGTTAGTGGGGGTTAAGAGGAACAGCCTTATTTTTCACAGAAGGAATTAGAGAATGTGGAAGAAAAAGAGCGCAAGGAAGTGACAGTGATGAATAGGCTGACAGAATTACTATTCACTCCACTTTTCCTCAGCATTCCCACATTCCAATGTTCCAGTAAATCCACATTAATTGTGTTATACACATCGATCCCACACCAGTCAATCCTAAAGGCCCCCCTAATCACGTTTCTCCTAATGTGCCTTGGCATCATAGGACAAACTCTAGCTGGGAGAGCACTTAGCAGCCAAACTTGGCCACCCACATTTTCTATTAAAGACATAGTCAGCGTCTTCACTATTCAGTGTTTAATTATTTGGCTTATAAATTTAGCCTGATTCTGATTTATTATATATATGTGTGTGTGTGTGTGTCACTCTATTTGTAGTATTTCTGACATGGGTAAACTGCTTCAGTGTGCGTCTTGCCACTCGTATCCAGGATATCTTCACTGTAGGGAAGCTGATGGCTCTGGGCCTCATCATAGTTGTGGGACTGCTGCAGATTTATAAAGGTGAGTTCATCTTTAACTTGATGATGGGAATAAGGTTCAACTTAGACTTACTTGTAAGAGAATGCTAATGTATTTTCCCTGTAAAATGGAAAAAATATATATCCCATGTGTATGTTTGGATTCATTCTTCTATGTACAAAAGGTGAAATAAATAATGAACACATCACCACTTTTCTAGGTAAATATATTTCTAAGGATGCTACTGACATGAAAATCTCACCAGATGTCGGTAACAACACATTCAATCCACACGTGCAAATATTAAACCATAGATTAAGTTATGTGAAATAATGGGAAATGACACAGGGAAAAAGTTCAGTAACACAAAAGCCTTTGTTGGTGATGACAGCATAAAGACTCCTCCTGTACGGAGAAACTAGTCGCATGCATTGCTCAGGTGTGATTTTGGCCCATTCTTCCACACACACTCCTCAAATCCTGAAGGGTCTGTGGGCTCCTTCTATGAAGGTTCTAGTCTGAGCTTTAGTTCCTTCCATAGATTTGCAGTTGGATTCAGGTCAGGTGATTGGCTGAGGCATTCTAGCAGTTGTATTTTCTTTCTCTGAAACCAGTTGAGAGTTTCCTTGGTTGTGTGTATGGGATCGTTGTCTTGCTGAAACGTCCACCCTCGTCACCCTGTGCCAGTTCTCATTATTACACAGAACTTAATTTATGGACATCTATGGTTTGATTTCTTCGCATGTGTAGATTGGATGGGTTGATTCTAACATACTGTGAGATTGTCATGTCAATAGCACCTTTAGAAATATATTAGATATATTAGAAATTAATGATGTATTTAATACTTATGTCACCAGCTGTATAAATTTTAATTCAACTCTCATCTAAGATTTACACACCAGGTTGCCTGTGATATTTTAGGAGCACCCCTGCCTCCACTTAGTTTTCTAAACCCACCATAACCCATGAAATTGTTTTTTGCAATTTAAACGCTGATTTTGTGTCATGTCAAGTCATTATGGTCTAGTCAGGTACCAGTTAAGTTGCCAAAAAAGTAACTTTATATAGATAAAATATAGTGGTAGTGGTAATAGAGGTAGACCTCAAGGTAAACATATTGAGTATACAAAAAGTGGTCAAGTGCCTGACTGCCATTTAAAAACATTCTCTTGGATTTTATCCATCTATACTGTGAAGAACCATACACTTTAGAATTCATCCTGCTATTTTTATGAGTAGTCATATCATCAATAAAACCCACTTCAATTGGCAGCCAAACAGGCCAATCCCATAACAGTGCTGATGTGATATGCTTTGTGTACTTCTTCGAATACTTTCCGATTTTTCCTGCTTTCATTTTCCTCAGGTAACTACGAGGGCCTTACTCCACAAATAGCATTTGACTTCTATAAGACTCCAACGGTGGGGCAGATTGCTTTGGCTTTTCTTCAAGCCTCCTTTGCCTTCAGTGGCTGGAACTTTCTCAATTATGTCACAGAGGAGGTGGTGGATCCTAGGAGGTGAGCATGAACTTTATACTCATGGATTGTTTGCTTTGTATCATTGACACTGAAATCTGAAGATTGTTTTCTATTTTGCCCATTCCCACCATTCTCATTTTCATAATTCTCAGTTGCAGCTATCTGACAGCAGTATTCACTTTCAGTCTTGGAGGGCTGCACCCCAACACATGTTGGTTTACCCTTCTCAGACACGCCCGGTGTCTGTTAATTGCAAGGTTTAGTAGGTGTTTTAGAGGAGGAAAAGCAGAGCTGTGATGGACTGTGGCCCTGCAGATCTGTGAGAGAATACCCTTACATTTACATTTGGCAGACGCTCTTAACCAGGGCGAATTACAAAAGTGCTTTGCTATTTACCCAAGGATAACCTTTAGCGAGTTTGAATAGGCTACAAATTCAAAGATACCATGGATGGATGAATGGATGGATGGTCAGGTATTACAGCAGCACAGAAGTACAGTAAAAAGCAAACAAGAGCAAAGCAAAGTAGCTTTCCATTTATGTACAAATACATAAACAGAGGGAAGATATAAGAATATAACAAAGCAGTTAACGTGTAACGTGCAGTATTGTCATACCAGTAAGTATCCATTATAATACTAACAACTGAGTGACTGTGCTCTGTAAACAGTTATTCGGTATTCAGTAATGGCAATAGTAATGCAATGTGCAATATGAAATGCATAGGGCTCAATATAGATTAATGTCCCAGCACAGTGATGAGGTGTTGTACAGTGGGAATCTCCTTTACCGATCCTTGCTACAGCAGCGCTGAATGAGTCTGTCTGACCAGTAGGTCATGGAGTGGGTGTGATGTGTGGTCCAGTATGGCCACACATCACATGGAGTTTAAGTGACCTCCTTTCCACCACTGCCCCAAAACCTTCAAGATACATTCTGATCTATAACCTCCATTCATTGGTATGACTTCAGTATGGCATTCAGTAGAATAAAA
Organism: Salminus brasiliensis; assembly: GCF_030463535.1. Taxonomy (NCBI): domain Eukaryota; kingdom Metazoa; phylum Chordata; class Actinopteri; order Characiformes; family Bryconidae; genus Salminus; species Salminus brasiliensis. Next base: position 25,913,209 of record NC_132879.1, read on the forward strand.
TAAGGCAACCACAAATTTGGCCACAGTTTTTTTTTTTTTAGCTATATTGATAACCTGGTTCTGTGCTTCACTATGATTCCAGATTGATGGTGCACAGTTTGCCAGTGATAGCACTTAAAGGCCTAGTGTTATAATGCATGACCATATGTAAATTGCTGCATTTTTCTCCATATGCTTTCTACACATATGCCTTGATTTTCTAATTAGTGGTGTAGTGTTTTTAACACAGCTGTTGTTTTATCAGGAATCTTCCACGTGCTATTTACATCTCCATTCCATTGGTTACCTTTGTGTACACGCTCACCAACATCGCCTACTTCTCCTCCATGTCTCCAGAAGAGCTGCTTTCCTCCAATGCTGTGGCTGTAGTAAGTATTCAGTTCCAGGATTTAGAATACAGATATTATATATAGGATATGAAGAAACCTAGTGGTTTGATATAGTGGTTTTATGTAACCTCTGAAGCTATTCACTATTTCATCATGGCCAGTTTTGATATTCCCCATCTCATTATTGCAGTTCATTTGTTGTCAGCTTGGAAATAGTCAGGTGGGGAGCATTTAGATTACGTAGTGCTGCACTCTGACACTTATGTCCAACAGACGTTTGGAGAGAAGCTGCTTGGGATGTTCTCCACCATCATGCCAATCTCTGTGGCGCTCTCCACTTTTGGAGGAATTAACGGCTACCTCTTCACCTCATCCAGGTAAAACCAAACCTTCCAGGACCGTGTCAGCCTCTGTGAGGAGTTACTTGCACACTAATAGACTTTAGAAAGCCTAGTGATAAGTGTAGTACATGGTTCTGGTGCCCCCCTCTGGACATTCAGTGTGTCACATTCACTTGCCCTTGGCCAGTTCATGACCTAAACCCATATGGAAGATCAGAGTGTGTGATCTAGAATAATCTGTCACCCTGTCATCTCCATCATCTGCACTATAGGGCTAAAATCACACCTGCTCCAGGGTTTCTTCTGAAAGAAAGGTTATTTATCGCAAGTCTGGCTTACCTAGTTGCAGTAACTTCTTTTGGGATGGGTTCCCACTACATGCTGGAACATTGCCGTGAGAATTTGATTGTATTAGCCACAAGAACATTAGCGGTACTGATGTTAGATAACTAGTTAGACAGTCCTGCTCATCCAAAGGGGTATTGGATGAAGCGCTATTATTCCTGGAGGGATACGTGCAGTGCTTTTTTTGTGAAGAAAGCTCTGTTTTCAGCTGTGGAGCAGTGAAACTTTGCTCTCTGGAATTATAGTGCTCCATTCAATACTTTTGAGATGAGTTGGAGAATGGGGATTAGGTGGGGTGGTGATCATCCTACAACCTGTCATGAATGCCATCAAATCCTCACAGCAGTGCTTCAAAAACCTTTTGTGGATGGTAAAGACAACTAGTCCAACAAAAACAGTATAAAGCTTTTTTAATATCCTTGATTTTTGGAAGAAACAATGAATAAACAGGTGTCTTAATACTTCTATTGTCACATATAGTTAATGATATCATTCAGTGAATGTAAAAGTAACTGAGTTAACTGATAAGAAGTGGTGCCTGAAAACATTTGAGCATATAGCAGATCATATGTGTTGAATGTACAGTATTCACTGGTAAATTAAACAGTATTTATAAAGAAGTCTCAATCATACACAACTCTTTGCATGCAGATTTTTTTCAGACACAACAGTAAACTCCTACTACGGGTGTATTCCTACTCTGTGACAATTTCATTTTATTTCTGGGTATGTATTGTGTTTTGTGCATTTTCAGGCTTTGTTTCTCTGGTGCAAGAGAAGGGCACTTGCCCAGCTTACTGGCTATGATTCACTTTAAAAGCTGTACCCCCATCCCGGCTCTGCTAGTCTGTGTGAGTTGGTAAACAATGACCTTTTCATCGGTTTGAATGCTTAAAGTATAAGTATAAGTATAAGTAATGCTTAAAGTATATATGTTTGAATGTAAATCAAATACCACTATAATGAATGATGTAGTTACATATAAATAGCACAGATTACAATAAAGAATTTCCAATCAGCATGTTGTCTCTTCATCAACCTGCATCTCTTGTTCTTGTCTCTCCGTTTTTCCTGTTTCTTCTCCCATCATATCACAGTGCACTGCCACGATCGTAATCATGTGCATTGGTGAAACGCACAACCTCATAAACTATGTGTCCTTCATCAACTACCTCTCTTATGGAGTCACCATTGCTGGCTTGCTGTATTACAGATGGAAGAAGCCAAACCTGTACAGGCCTATCAAGGTTTGATCAGACAAACCACTATGTCATGACTGTTGTAAAATAATATGAAGAGGCCTCTGTATTACATGACTATGAATGTGGGTTAAGGACTAGCAGTATAACATCATCAGGGAAAAGGGAACAGATGATGTGTTCACATCTAGCAGTAAACAGAAATACCACCACAATAGCACACTCATTATCCCTCCTCTGGACTTCTGAACACACTTTTAGAAAAAACAACATTAATGAAGGGTTTAAACTCCACCCTGCAATGATTACATGTTCTCACATCCTAGCTCACCTCCTCTCCTCTCCACAGGTGAGCCTGCTGGTTCCTGTGTGTTATCTGCTTTTCTGGGCCCTACTGCTGGGCTTCAGCCTGCACTCGGAGCCTGTGGTCTGTGGGGTGGGTTTGGTCATTATGCTCACTGGAGTGCCTGTCTACTTTCTGGGAGTGCACTGGAAAGACAAGCCAAAGTGCATCTATGACTTCATTGGTAAGTTAAAGAGCGTAATACTTAAATGCTCATGTAACGGCATGTTCATGAAATGGAGGTAACTTGTACAGTACTATAGCAACCTTTGGTACTTCATAAGAAAAGTACCTTGCATCAATGATACTGTAGCTGCATCCAAAAGCCTGAGCTGCAGCCGAGGTAGAGCAGGCCCTTGGTAGGACTTCTATAAAGACCCCTTATTATTAGCCTATTGGTCACACAGAGAGAACAGTCTAACAAGGCAGCCTGGTGATGGCACCAGTAGGCTCCGGCCTTTTGCAATTGCAGCGCAAAGAGCTTTTTCTGTTCTTTTTTTTTTCAAGGAAATTTGAATTATTTACATTATTAAACAAATTTAATTTTCCGCCATTTCTGTGGTCCAAGGTTTGGGGTTCCCATAACTACAGAAGTCTGGTGGTGATGTGCTGATCTTGCCATCACCTTTGAGAACTCACTGGTCACTCCTTCTATAGAAGCTCGAAGCCTTGGTGTAGTAATGGATGATCAGTTATCGTTCTCAAGCCATGTTGCAAACGTAACTCAGTCCTGCAGATTTCTCCTGTACAACATCCGGAGAATTCGACCCTTCCCCTCTAGAGAGGCCACCCAGGTGCTTGTTCAGTCTCTCGTCACTTCCAGACTTGACAACTGCAACTCTCTTCTGGCTGGTCTCCCTCTGCGCACCATCAGGCCCCTGCAACTCATCCAGAATGCAGCGGCATGGGTCGTTTTCAATGTCCCTAAATTTAGCCATGTCACTCCACTGCTGCGTTCTCTCCACTGGCTTCCTGTAGCTGCCCGCATCAGATTTAAAACCCTGACGCTGGCCTACAAAGCCAAGAATGGACCAGCCCCTCCATACTTGATGGCAATGGTCAAAAGCCGATCCGCACCAAGAGCCCTTCGAGCTTCAAGTACGGCTCGGCTCGACCCGCCATCCCTCAAAATCCGCGGAAGACAAGCGTTCAGGCTTTTTTCTGTCCTGGCACCAAAGTGGTGGAACGAGCTGCCCCTGGGTGTCCGAACGGCCGAGTCGCTTGCTGTCTTCAAACGCAGACTGAAGACCCACCTCTTCCGAGAGTACTTGGACGAATAGTTCTATGGTCGCCTTATTGTATTGTGTTTAGCAATGTCTAAGCTTAGAGGTATCTTTTGAATTATTAGTCTATTAGAACTAGCTAAGGCTTTTCTTGGGTAAATAGCAAAGCACTTTGTAAGTTGCTCTGGATAAGAGCATCTGCTAAATGCCATAAATGTAAATGTAAATGTAAATGCTCTCCGGTATCAACAACACAGCAGTGTCCTGATGTGATTTCACCAGCTTTGACTAGCGCTAGAAGGGCTTTTCTAGTGGGCTTGGCTGATGTAAATTGTGAAGGTGTAAATATGAGTCAAGACTGTCCGGAAACAGTTCTGAAGTTTTTGAATTGGCCTTTTTTACAGCTCTGTTTTGAACAGGGGACACAACAGTTTTTGAATAATTCTCATTATTCAGCGGTGCCAAGGAAAATACAACTTTCTTAAAATTTGAAAGGTTTGTTCATATTTGCTTAGCCCTCTATTTCCAGGTTATTGTCAGAATATCTTCTTATCACAATCTGAATATGAATGTGTGCTGTAGTGTACTGACTGTAGCTGTATGGGTGTTTATTATTAAGTGTGTTGTCTTTGTTACAGAGTGGGCCACATATCTGGGTCAGAGAGTGTTTTTTGTGGTTTTCCCCCACATTGACCCAATTGAAACCATAACACCAACAGAATGGACTGACAAGTCTTCCATCACCAGCAAGGGCTCTGGACCTGTTTGACTTTTTTACTTTTTGTTTGTCTGTTTTGTTCTTTTTTTTTTTTTTTTTTTTTTTTTTTGGGTTAGACCCTAAAAATGGGTCCCCCTTATTTTAAAGCCCTAGAACTTGGTTCTTGGGTACATTTTTAAATGCAGACGTCCATGTTTTGATTCATGGGCCTTGTACAATGTCTCTTTTGTATGTACTGTTACACACAATTTAATGTCACAGTGTTAACTCTTCAAATAGACTTAAACAAACAGTTGAAATGTTTCTAATCAGCTATTTAATATATTTAAAGACATGCATGTCCGCTTCAGTCTATGTTTTTATTGTGCCTTACCATGGAAGGTGTACTGCAACTAATACTTTGGAAGTGCACTATAACTGGACTTAAATACTCAGATTTATGGTCACTTTAGCTTAATGCTTTAACTAAGGGGCTATATCCAGATCAATATTGTCATACCAATCATTTCAGTAGCTTCATGTTGGTCAAAAACTTGAAGTTAGACATTACAATTGATGACAAATAAGCTCTAGTGCTCAACATATTTATTGCTATACGTTATTTAGTGAAGTCTAAAAACTTGAGAGAGGTGCTAAAAGGCTTCCTTTGTAGCATTGGTTACCTCTTTGAAGTACAGCTACAAGTCTGGAGTTCAGGGATGCACCTAATAAAAGATAGCTCAGCATCATCATTCAAAATGACATACAGCATCGGTTCAACATAGTCTGAGCACACTTCACAAACTGCACACGTTACATCTTATCTTAAAACCACTGAGTTTTTTTTTTTGTTTTTTTTTTAGAAGCGGTAAAAACACTGTTGTACCTTCTAATTGGTTACCCTTAATCGTTGCTATGTGTACTGTATGTGTCCTAAAATTTGTGTAATTTAAAATAATGCATTTAAGTACCTTCCCTTGATATAGCATGGCCATATTCCTCTACACACAAGTGTTGGGCAGCTGTGTAAACAAAACAAATTGCACTAACCCATGCACACTGCACATTGACAAATGATTAATGTTATAATATATTAATGTCTAAGTGTAATGTGATATACATATATATTCTGATGTGCACACCCTTTCACAGAAAGCTTTATCACGTAAGCTGATGGCCTTTTCTCCACCTCCTCCACCAGCACTGCTACTTACAAGACCACCGGTAATCTGTTTGCTGTACATAGTTTTTTCTGGAGACAAGCAAAGGGAAGTGGAGCTATCAGACTCTACACCAAAATGAATGGACATATTGAGTTTGCTAGCTCCAAATCCCTTTACTGTAAATAGTTTTGCTTGTAATATGGCATGTGGAGCTATAAAACTTTACACAGAAATCACGGGACACACTGCACTTTATTGGTTTTCTGAGTTTCTGAGTCTTTTTTTCCAACTTCCTCATTTTTGCCTATGCAGACTTGGAGAATATTGATTTGCAGTGGCTAGAAATGGGATTTAAGATCATAAATTATTTGTAAAGTTTATTAAACGGTGGAAGAGGCACTTTATTGTTCAACTAGATGTTTACTGGTCCTTCATCTTTTTGTAAGTGGAATGAATGGTTTAACAGTTACAGCTTAGTGAATAAAGTAAGAATAACGCTGCCTTACTGACTGATCATTGCACTGTTGTGGAGGAGGAGGTGGTTCATGCTGTGAAAATGTAAAAGGCACCGCTGGGATTCGAACCCAGGATCTCCTGTTTACTAGACAGGCGCTTTAACCAACTAAGCCACGGCGCCGGTACGTCACGAGGCGAAATTACCCGTCTTCAAGACTGCAGCCTTGGACCTGGTCCAGTGACATTATGTGAGATTATGTTTGGCTTCTCAGTTTACATGTTTAAATGTGTTGATTTTGTGTGCACTCCACGATGCCAGTTCCGATTTTGACTGGTTTTATCTGTGTTACAGTGCTGCGGTTTACATTAGCTAGCTAGCTAGTTAGCACTAGCTAACGTTAGCTAACGTAAGCGAGTCCGAGTTTACGAGGTGAGCCCCAACTATAGCTACAAGTTGGGGACGTGTCAAGCAAAAATATTCGGTATAACTTTTTTTGATAGTTAGTTAGTTAGCTAGTCTATAATATAAAAAATCTGTAATGAATCTATCTAATTAAAACTAAAATAATAAAAACTAATACGTTTTCGTCTAGAATCTTAACAAGTCTAATGGCTAGATAAATCTGGATACGCTTAGTGATGCTCCTTATGGGATAAACACACAGCTCACCTAAAGCTCTGTGTGTTTTTGCTGTAATACCAAAACAAAGTGCTACCTGCTCTTTTGGCGACAGAAAAGTCAAAATTTTCTCGGGTCGTTCATGTCTGCTTACGACTAAACCCGATTGCCACCTTAAAAGTCCCCCAGCAGCACTATACCAACTTCCGAGAAAGCCGCGTTACTCCAACAAGAAAGGTCCAAGACAGCTGCGTTCAGATATTGTCATTTGTAGAGCAACCTAGACGTGTATTAAACGTTAATTTCAATGTTAGTCCTGCTTTGAAATCTCAAGCCAAGGCTTTTTATTTTACCCTAACTGTGTTATCCTGAAATACCTGAGTCAGCATAAATTATTATTAAGTTATTAAATTATATAATAAAGTAGTAAGGTGGTTAGTTTTGCTGTATATTACACCTCAGGAAGTTTGCTAGCTAGCTAGCTAAATGGATTGTTAGAAACCAAGCCATGAACTGAAAGCATTGCTGGACTAAAATTGTCTGTGTGTTTCTGTTTTAAGGCCTCCTTATTTTCTCAGAATCATTTTTCATGAGGCAGTTCTGACCATGGCCAGTGTAAAACAAACAGCTTCACTGCTAAGATGAAATACACAAAAGGAACAGCTGTGCATTTACATTATCCCATCTTTATTCATAAAGTAAAAGAACCCAGAAAAGTGGTCTCAATTCATCAAGGCTCTGAAAGCTTTAGTTAGATGCGATGGTCTGATCGATCCAGGAGCGGAAACTGGTGACCCGAGCGTACGCAGCAGGCGTGGAGGTACTGCAGGTGCCGCTGCCCCAGGATACAATTCCCACCAAGTTCCAGGCTCCGCTCTTCTGACATACCAGAGGGCCTCCAGAGTCACCCTGGGAGAGTCAGAAGCATGCGTGGAGTTAGTTCTCTTATGCTTCGTTTAGTGTTATATTAGTGTGTTAATTCTCTTGTGATCTCACCCTGCTACCCCAGACTTTTATCTACTCTTATTTATATTACCATGCAGGAGGAAGCTCCAGCAGCTCCGGCGCAGATCATGACACTTGTGACACTGGAGCCCCAGTACCGCTGGCAGTCGGAGTTAGTAAGCAGAGGCAGAGCGGTCTGCTGCAGACGAGGAGGAGTGTTTGCAGCTGAAAGAGGAAGAGAGATTTGGTATTGGAGTTGGAATAGAGTTGACCCAGCAGATTGTAATACTAGAAATTACACACTAGAAACACATTAGAATTGGCTCGATAATCTCATATAATCTGTTACCATTGTATCTGGTCAGGCCCCAGCCAGTGGTGACACATTTCAGGCCACCGGGGTAGTTGTCGCTAGAGTTTGGCAAACACACAGGAGACACACGGGTGTTTAGCTGGGCAGCAGAGGCCAGTTTGATCAGGGTGATGTCATTGTTGATGGTGTAGGAATTGTAGTTAGGATGCTGAATAACCTGTTTAGGTGAGAGAATATGAGAGAAGGAGAGAGAGGGTGCACAGTTATATTCATGTCTTGTATGTGTTGTCTGATTAACCTCAACTAAAAAACTGTTGTTTATGTAATGTTTATTCTAGCCTACCCAAGGAATCTACAGACAAATATGCCATTTTCCAACACTTGGAGTCTGAACATAATATATACCTTTCCAACACGCATGGTCTGGATGACCTCAGCATTAGAGGAACGGTCATGCTCTCCCAGGATCACGAAATGGGATGTTCTGCAAATGGGGATATTGGAATTACTTTCCCAGTTCAATTATTTTGTTTTCACCAGCACACATACAGAGCATTCATTGGGTTTATAGTTTTACATGCACTGCAGTAAGTGGGTTATATATACACTACATTTACATACAGTTAACTCTCAGTTATGCAAGGTGGACCTGTTCCCCCGAATTGTAAGGTTTCTTCAGAGCAGAAAAGGGCTGAAAGGGGTGGAGCTAAGATTTCTGTTTTTACCTGACACCACAGTGAGCAGCAGTCACCACCCAGTTCTGGTTGATGAGGGACCCACCACAGAAGTGGAAACCAGTGCTGTCCTGAAAAGATACGTTTTAAGAATAGGTTCAAACTCTATTATGTTCTTTATTTCCTCAGATGTTTATGCAGCAACAGCTGCACTGAGCTAACAGAAATGACTCTCATTAACTCTCAGTTAATGATAACCCTGAGTATTTATTACATAAATGTGTTGATAAAATGTGAGAATGCAAAAGCATAGTTATGAAATCAAGAACCGTTGAAATGAGTTCAGATTGCGAGAGAAAATAAGGGACGGTAAAAATGATATCAGTCTCACCTGCAGAGACACCTGCCAGGGCCAGGAGTGGGGCACTGCCTCCTCACCATTCACGATCCTGGCATATCCAGTAATCACGGGAGAAATGGCAGGGACACCACAACCTAAACATATTATACAAACATGGAAGATTAGTACTTTAAAATGCGTAGGTCTTAAATGTCACTGCTGAGTGACCTCATGACCTCAAGGCCTGAAGCTCAGTTTTCCAGGTTTCTCTTTGTTGCCACCATTTTCTCAGTTTATGTCTAAATAATGATTTAATATATTTAATAATGGAACATTTAGATAGCAGGTTTTAAGACATTGCTGAACTTTTTTAAAGAGCACTTTCAGCTCTCTCAGTAAATAATCTCAGGATTTCTTTCCTGTCATAAATAGCCATGTATCTGTGGATGTAGTTTCTGTCCTTTTTCAACTGATTTTAATTTTTCATTTATTTTACACTACCTACAGTTCTTTATCTGTTCTCTAACATCGTACACCCACAGTTTTTCATGCTGAGAGAATATTAGTAATGGTAAATAAAAAGTTACATGAGGTTAAGTTACGTACCATACGCTGTGCCAATTAAGGCAAGACAGGACACAATCCACAGAAGAGCCATGTTTTCAGCCTGTTGTAGGTAGATAGAGTGAGGTTTTTATAAGGCCTCTGGAGCCTTGAATTCAGCATATCTGGTAAGCCATGGCAAAAGAATGCCAACTTCACACCTGCTCCGTCAGTGATATCAGAGCAGTTTATTCCCATGCCACAACTTCAGAAATAGCCAAACGGCAGATAAGAATCACAGAACTGTGTTTACAGCATTTAGAAAAGAACAGGAGTGGAAAATACTTCAGTAATTGTAGGCTGTGATATATTTTAGCAAGTAAATCATTAAAATATATGTTTATGTAAGTATAAGAACATCAGAGTATCAGAGTAATGAAATGAAGTGTCCCACTTCAATCAAATGAAAATATCCAGGGTTCTGTCATCCGATGTAAACCACACCACGACATTTGCTGAACTTTTGGTGAAAAGCTGAATTAAAATAACAAAATAAACATGTCCTGATTCTTAATTGTATGTGTTTCAGTTCCTCAGTCAGTTCCTTTTACACCTGAAGCTGTTGAAATGTAGATACCTTTTGACTCACTGAAGTATATTGTTCAGTGTGTACTGTTTTAAACTAGATGTTGAGATTGCTAGTCCTTCTGTACAGTTTCTTTGTACTTTTTCCATCTATTTACACACCTACTCCAACACTAGCAAAAGCTTTAACACGCCAATGAAAGCCATCATCAGTGTGCCTGAATCGATTTACTATACTGGACTTTGCTTTGTATCTAACATAAATTATAAGTCATTGTAGCCTTCATTGTACATACTTGCAGTGTTTTTTTTTTTTTTTAATCTTAGCTTTTTCTAGATTATCTGTTCTTGTTTTCTTTATGAATTTAGTTGTTGCTTTGAGCACGCTGAGCTTAAACACCTTTCAGTATAAATGAGCCAAGAAGAAAAATGTCTTTGTTTAACCAGCCCTGTAGAAATAAGAATAGAGTTCAAAATATGACACAAACCCATTTAAACTTTATTTATTTTAAATATATTTGTGACAAATTTCCTTTACACATGTCAGCCTTGGGTCGTATTGATTTATTCTGGTTTGATAAGAAAGTTATTCTGTAACAAGTAGGATAAACATATGAGATAACATGTTAGGGTCACATTTAAGGCCATTCTTGTTTCTTTTCCATTCCAATCCCACACCTACCAGTAGACAGTAGATTTGTATAAAATCATTAAAACTAGAATGTGCATTTGCTTGGTTAAAAGGTTCTTTATAAATATACAATGAAAAAATGAAAAAATAATAATAAATTAATGACTTTACGAGCCCTTAGATATTAATGTGTATTCTGCAATCTGCTATGTGAGTAATCCAGTGTAGGCATTACTTACATATGGAATGTACAAGCAAATCATAAATATATGAGGTCTGTTCTAGAAATCCTAGTAGATCCCTAAGAAGTGGAGCACACAGGGTATTCATGATGTTAAATGGTGACTAGTCCAAGCTGTAGGACTGAGGAAAAGACATGAGCTGCACTCCAGTAGTTCCCTGAGAAGTAGACTACACAGGATATACAGCCGTTTTAAGGATGGTTCCAAATCATAGAGAGTATGTTGGAGGGGGGCTGTGTGGGAAGTAGTGAACAAAGGGCTTATCACTAACGCAGGACTTTTCGAATACATATTTTTAATAAACAGCAGCTTCCTTCACCCACACCCCGTGACCAGTGTGTAGGCAGTATAAGGGCATGGACCCTGTCGGGTGGAAAACAGCTATGGTGTTACACAAGCTTACATTCAGAGTTCAGGAAGTTTCTAATGGTTTTCCTGCTGCTATTTCCTTCCGTCTGCTCTAAGCACAGAGCTCCACACTTTTTTTCTTAGTAAGTCCTATACATAAATTATAACCACAGTAAAAATACATCTTTATTTATACAAAGCTTTGTTAAGTTCAGTTTTTTGTGGTTTAATAATTTATTATTATTATTATTATTATTATTATTATTATTAATAATAATAATAATATTAATATTAGACGCTCGAGCCTACTTCTACTTGTCTATTAATTTCAGAGTCTCGTTTCTCTCGGGTCGGTTTGCTCGGTGAGCAAACGCGTTGTTGCTAGGAGAAGCGCTTCCACATTAGCGTGCTTGGTTACACCCAAAGAGCCAATCACAGCCCTGCCCGGTGTGATTGACGTATGTATAGTGTGCGTTTAGCAAAGTGGAGGCGGGACTTCAGAATAAGCGGACAAGTTACACACACAACAAGCCGAGACCTTTAGCTATAAGCTATTGACTAAATCGCTACAAATATTGGTGAGTTACAGCTGGATTATTAGGTCTAGAATTTATATCAGAACTTGGTATTGGATTTAAGAGTAGTTATTTCATTTTTTGTACCCACTTTGCGAGCAGACCTTAGCTATTAACTTTCGCTACAACCGTTAGCTAGCTAGCACTATCTACCTAGCAACCAGTGTTTTGCTAGCCTAGCTGGATTAGACTTCCGTGTACATTTGTTGTTGTTTGTCCGCAAACAAACTCTGTTGTGGATTGAATCTAGATTGAACTTGCTAGCTTTCTTGTACTATATGCATATATTAATCGTTTACTTAGCTAGCTAGCTAACACAAAACTCTAAATAACTCGCCGTTAAAACTAGCTTGCTAGCTAGTTGTATTCAAATAAGTAAAACACCAATGACATTATTAGAAAATGTGGTCCTTGCAAAGGTCGCAAATGTGAAGTTTTAAACTCAAAAAGGCTAAATTACACCGCGTTGATTCTGAAATTAATCATTTATTTGGCTGTAGCTATGTTTGTCTACTGCCAGGGTGCGCAGCTGCCCAGCTGAATTTACACCACGAAGAGCTTTAACACTACATTTGCTTACAGAAATCTTATATCTATATATATATATATATATATATATATATATATATATATCCACCTGTAAAGTTGCTATTTCTATAGACACAACGTTTTTGCGTGACAGTGAAGACATATGTTATATAGAAATATATTTTGCTCTGGGTAAGAGATAAAATGTAATGTAAATGCTAATGTACGTTGTAGGGATGCATAGGGGGTTCCAGGTCCATTAAACTTAGCATGGTGTCCCTGTGGTAGACTAAGGTTGTTGTTCCCCAGCCAAGAAAACACACCACATCACACTACAATAAATGTCTAGCCTCTGGTTTAGAGCTGTTGCTGACACAGGATCTTGAGATGTAAACTTTGAATTAATAAATGTTTTTTGGCCTCTCAGGCTTATGATGTCAGCCTTTCAGTCGGCATCATCTAAAAGTTTTACCTCAACACCGCTCAAAAGCAAATCTGCTATCCCAAAGAGTATCCCCAGAAGCAAGAGCGTAGATTCAACAGGCGACTCAACCTACTCCCTACTTTCACCCATTTACCATGATAGTTTTGATTTTTCGGGTGAAGATGATGAAGAAGCACAGAAACGCAGTCAACTGGCTGACAACCCCTCTCTCACAGTACAAGAGCATGAATCATCTGTCAGTCCCAGCAGGTATAATGTATTACACATAACATTACTGTTGGTACATCCAAATATTTCTGCCGTAGAAAGCAACATGGTAAGAGTTTTAATTACAGTCTGGTGTCACATTTTCAGAAATGAGTCACTTCATGCAAACACTTCTCAAAAGTTGAATCTGAGTGCATGGGAGCAGTGGATTGTGAGTAAAGCTAAAGAGGAGCGAGACAAAATACATCAGAAAACCTTGGAGGTATGTTTTGTTAATTAGAAGATCATAATCATAAGATCATAAATTGTAAGATCATAATTCTGGCCAGTCTTTTGTCTGTACAGATCATTTTACTGTGAGGCTGAGAACCTGGTTCATGCTGTTGTTTGATCTGATTGTAAACATATTCTGCCTTATGAATTACCTCGAATTGCAAAATTGAGTGAAAACGTAAATACATTTCTGGGTTGTGCTTTAGGACAAAATGTAATGAGCTGCACTGACCATTGTATTTTAGCAACAAACCTTGAAAGAAAAGAAGGCCCAAGAAGAAAGAGAACAACAGAGGAAAAGGGCGGTCAATGAGTGTAAAATTCAAGAGTGGCTCCAAAGGAAGAAAGATCAGGTAGATAATTTTATGCTTTTAATTACAAATGAATAGGGGTAACTGTTTACAGGGCGCTTACTAATCTTTAGTTCCATGATCTTTGATTTTATTCATAATAATAGAAGCAAACATGTTCTTTTTTTCCTAGGAAAAACAAGAAAAGCTTTGCAAGGAGTCCCAGAAAACAAAAGAAATGCTATATGAAGAAAAAAAACGATTGGAGATTGAAAGAAAAGCTCAAGAGAAATACAAAGAGTGGCTCCAAAAGAAAAAACTAGATGAAATGGAGAAGAAGCTTAAAGAGCAAGTATGTTCATTCAAGGCCTTAAGACTAACTGAAATCATAAAACTCAATGAACTAATACATTTATTTTATTTGAATGATATTTTATTGAATTATATGCTTACAGGAAGAAACATCTAGGAGAGAAAAGGAGGAGAGAGAGCGGAAAGAGAAGGCAGAGGAGAAGTTTAAAGAATGGCTTAAAAGCATTAAGGATAAAGACAGACATGAGCGTCAATCATCAGCATGTTCAGCTCGTGAGTGAAAAAGTCTTAAAATGATGCAAGATTCAGTCTCTCAGGGCATTTTACTAGTCTGCAACAGTTACCAACTTAAATCATCACTATAATCTCCATAAATGTAAGAGTTTAGTCACTTGTCTGAACTTGTCTGGAGATGCAGCATGAGACATTACAATATGTTGTTTTGAGTCTTGCACAGCATGACTGGTATCCTGACTTTTACATCTTGGTCTCAAGGCATGTTTGCAGTGTCTCCTTCCCATCATCTTCATGATCAATAATGATAAAATCTGAAATAATATAAAAAAATATTTCTTGTTTCAGGTGGCTATGATAATCTGAACTACCCATCGCCCACTTTTGTGAACCCTATCCCATGGAAGCCCATTCACGTCCCCCAGCAAAACGCAACACCCAGGAAGAGCACAGCACGCAGAAAACAGCCAGGTCTACCAAAATATCAGTCAACTCCATGTCTTGGTTACAAACCCAAAGACACAATCAGCTTTGCATGCAAAAGGCGGTGACATTTGTGTTAACTTGCACTCTGCAATTGGGATCAACTCTGAAGGTATTCATAATTTTAGGGACTGGACTTGTGGGGGAAATGATTATTGTTTATGTGGAGTTATTAAATGGTGTTGAGTAACTGCTTTCCATACAGTCAGCCAGTTTTCATTTGACATGATTTATAGGTTAAACATCCTAATGTTTTTGGGGTTTTTTGTATTGCTGACAGCTGACACGAATGTATTCATTTTTAACCATGTGTTTTGTTTAACAGAATGAGCAAAAAGACTTGATTTAGACTTTTCAGAAACAGAAATATTTCATCTTCTGAATAAAACAATACGTTTGGAAACTGTATGGCTGTGAAATGTACAATTTTCTGCACTTGAAGAGTGTAAAATATCATTTTTTGATAGTTGAATAACTCGTCTTTCTCAGTGGTAAGTTCCGTTGTGTATAATATTAACATTCCATTGAAGCTGTGAAAGACCAGTGTTGTTGAGTGTGTGCTAATAAGCACTGTAGTTAATGGGTCCTGATGGTTGTTTATACATACAGGCTCCATGCATTGTTCACTCCTACACTTGTGTCTCACAAAGACTTCACAGTCTCAGCTTTTGCGCTCTCAGCAGCCCGTATTCAAGGAAGTGCAACATTCAGTGGGCTGTGGAAGGTTGGAACTGCTCATGGTTATTAGAGTCCATCATACAAGCTGTATTTTTGTGGGTGGGTTCTAGGTTGAAGGAGAAAGCAGGTGCGTTCCTTTGTTCTCCACCACGCAGCAGTAGAACTAGGGATTGCATGTCTATTTTCGGCATTGACTAAGTGATCTGCTGTTAGATTTAATGAGTGAATCTGCTCTCAGCTTTCGGACATTTCTTTAACAACGTATCTACTTTGTGACTTGACACAAAAAGGCTTCTGACTCAAAGACGGGGCTAAATGCCAGATGTGCCGTTCACATACTCATGTGTATTGTCCAGTGTCCGGCAGTGCCTTGTGGCCCTCTGAGCTGTGTTGACGCCAGGGCTGTATGTGTGTGCGCGTGTGGATGTGGGTGGATGAATAGGAATAGATGGGAAGGGGGCCTTTAACGCTGCTACACCCGCATAGTCATAGCTTATTACACAGTGAAACTCTTCGCTGGACCAGAGGTAAAGCAACATAGATGTATTCTCTCCTTCAGCTTTGAAAGAGTTTGTACTTTAACAACACTGTAGTTTATTATTGTCTGGTTCTGCCTGGTGTAATGTGTTTGGTGTGGCTAGTTAGGGAGGTGACAGACAGGGGGAAGGGCGGCCAGTCTGAATCGACAGCCTTGGTTGCTCCTGATCTCCTGCACTGCTTTGTCTCAGTGCTTCAGAGAAGTGAATGTAGTTCTGAAAGCTGATCCACTGGTCGGCTTATAAGGACAGAAAGCTATTAGAGCGAGACAGGACACGCTTTAGTGAGTTATGTGTTTACATGCCATTATGCCGACCAAAGGTCACCTCTGAAGAAGTTGAAAATGTGTGTGCGCTATTGTGTTTACATTGCTGGATGTACTCTATAACCTATTCTAGGGATTATAAAGTTTATTTAAACATTTTACACACCTTTGTTTTGGCATATGACGCTTGCCTACATAAAATATTTTCCACTTTGGTAGGCACCCAAGTTTGCTTTAAAACATTTCCAGGAGATGCAGTGGTGCAAGTGGGCAGGCAACTGGAAATCTCGCCTACCAGGACAGGTAGGGGTGTGTTTGTGTACATTTTCATCCGTGTTGAGGGGGAGATGGAAAAGAAAGCAGTAGCGCTCAGTTTTCGCAATGATCTATGTTTAGAAATGTAGGTTTCTTTCAAATCTTACTACATTTTTGACAGGAAACTTGGCCCTATGATTTGCCAGAATTGCAGGAAAGATGCTGTAAACATTGACAAATACAAGCTTTTAAATCATTTTAAGCAAAGTACAGTGGAACAGTGAAGTGTGGAAACTCTTGGTGCGATACTATCTCAGTGTTCATCATGGCTACGCAGTCCACAGGAGCACAGGAAGAGGATGCCTGTGATTTCCTCTTTAAAATCATCTTCATTGGAGACAGCAATGTGGGAAAGACTTGCGTCATCCACAGCTTCAAGTCTGGAGAGTTTAAAGATAAACACCACAACACTATTGGTGTAGATTTCACTGTGCATTCCATGGACATAGATGGAAAGAAAGTGAAGGTGAGTCCACTGCATTGTTACTGTCCTCAAAAAACAACAACAGATAATTAGTGATGAAGTCTATTCAAATGCAAATTGATTTCATGGTTGACCATAGAATGACCAAAACAAGTAGTATTAAATACTGAAGCTTTTTCAGGCAAAACTAAAATGTATTTGGCCATACACTCTTGCAAATTTCCAACAACTACTCTGTTACTTCTGTTTATCAGTAAATGATGATGTGGGTTCCAGATATGGGGCATATTGTAACACGTCCTGACTAAATAATACCATGGATACAATACATACCATGGATGTTTGTGGAAAGACATTTTTTCTGTTGAATCTGGTTTCCTGACCTTGCCACAGATAGGCTGTTGCACTAATTTTCCAAATATGTGGGCTATTTCCAGTTAGTCTGTAATTCATTAAAGGCCCGAGCTTTCTGGCTAATCAGCAACACTGTTCTGTTCCTGCAGTATAATGTGAGTCAAATGCTGCACTGTTGTTGTATATTGTAGTGTTTTGGAGTGTCAAATCTATACTGTGCAGCAATTACACACGTGGACAAAATTGTTGGTACCCCTCGGTTAATGAAAAAAAAAACACAATGGTCGCAGAAAATACAATGGTCACAGAAATAACTTGAATCTGACAAAAGTAATAATAAATAAAAATTCTATGAAAATTAACCAATGAAAATCCGACATTGATTTTTAACTTCTTGATACAACAGAATTATTTTAAAAAGTAAACTCATTAAACAGGCCTGGACAAAAATGATGGTACCCCTGAAAATAATGTGACCAAAGGGACATGTTAAATCAAGGTGTGTCCACTAATTAGCATCACAGGTGTCTACAATCTTGTAATCAGTCAGTGGGCCTATATATAGGGCTACATATAGTCACTGTGCTGTTTGGTGACATGGTGTGTACCACATTCAACATGGACCAGAGGAAGCGAAAGAAAAAAGAAAAACCATCTCCAAGCAGCTTGGTGTTCTACAGTTGCACATGTTATTCAGAAATGTAAGATCCATGGGACTGTAGCCAAACTCCCTGGATGTGGCCGCAGGAGGAAAATTTATGACAAATCAAAGAGACGATAATAATGAATGGTAACAAAAGAGCTCAGAAAAACGTCTAAAGAGATTAAAGGGGAACTTCAAGCTCAAGGAACATCAGTGTCAGATCGGATCATCTGTCGTTGTTTGAGCTAAAGTAGACTTCATGGGAGACGACCAAGGAGGACACCATTGTTGAAAACAAATCATAAAAAAGCCAGACTGGAATTTGGCAAACTACACGCTGACAAGCCCCAAAGCTTCTGGGAAAATATCCTATGGACAGATGAGACAAAAATGGAACTTTTTGCCAAGGCACATCAGCTCTATGTTCACAGATGGAAAAAAGAAGCATATCAAGAAAAAAACACTGTCCCTACTGTAAAACATGAACGATGCTCTGTTATGTTCTGGGGCTGCTTTGCTGCATCTGGCACAGGGTGTCTTGAATCTGTGCAGGGTACAATGAAATCTCAAGACTATCAAGGGATTCTAGAGAGAAATGTGCTGCCCAGTGTCAGACAGCTTGGTCTCAGTCGCAGGTCATGGGTCTTTCAACAGGATAATAAATGCTTAAAACTCCCAAGAATGGCTAAGAGCAAAACATTGGACTATTCTATTGCCTCAAAAAGTTGTGCAAAGTTAAGGGTACCATAATTTCTGTCCAGGCCTGTTTCATTAGTTTGTTTTTTTTTATAACTCTGTTGAAGCACGGTTGAAAAGTAATGTCTGACTTTCATTGGTTAATTTTCATAGCATTTTTATTGATTACTTTCATCAGATTCAAGTTATTTCTGTGACCATTATGGGTTTTTTCTTTCATTAACCGAGAGGTACCAACAATTTTGTCCAAGTGTGTACTTGCCAGCACTAATGTTAATGCATCTAATTCTGCTGCATCTGTATAAAAAGATCTGTGCTTTTCCGCAGATGCAAATATGGGACACGGCTGGGCAGGAGCGTTTTCGCACCATCACACAGAGTTACTATCGCAGTGCTCATGGGGCTATGATTGCTTATGACCTGACACGTCGCTCCACCTTTGACTCACTATCTCACTGGATACATGCTGTAGAGCAGTATGGAGCAGCAAATGTAGTCTTTGTTCTTATAGGTATGTGTACATGCTGAACATTACCTCAGATGTTCTCATCACGGTTTTTCGTATGAGAATGCATTACTATAACTACTACTCCCCTACTACTATAGTACTGCATCTCAAAAAATGAGAATACAGTGGGGAAAAGTTTTTTTTCTTTTATATTTGTTTATCATGTTTTATATTCATTCACACACACTATATATACATACACGCAGTGGCAAATTTCAAGCCTTTAGAAAAAAAGGAAACAAAAAACCTAAAGTCATCATGTGGCATTGCTGAGATGTTATTGACGCCCAGGCTGCTTTTGACCGTGGTCTTGAACTCCTCTGTATTGCTGGGTCGGGTGTTTCTCTTCTTCCTTTCAACAATTCAGGCCTGGAGAGTCTGCTGGTAAATCAAGCACAGTAATATCATGGTCAGCAAACCTTTTTGTAGTAGTTTTGGCACTATGAACATGTGCTAAGTCCTGCTGGAAAAGGCAGCATTTCCATTAAGCTTGTCAGCAGATAGAAGCTCTAAAATCTCCTGGTAGCCGGCTGTGTTGACTTTAGACTTGATGAAACTAAAATTTAGACTTGTTTAAAAAAAAAAAAAAAAAAAAAAAAAAAAAAAAAAGTGCACTAAAACCAGCACCTCAGAAATGTTTTTCTGGATGAATGCAGTCCGCATAGGAGCGTTCCAACATAGTGTAAAGCCTTCCCAGAAGAGTAGGGCCCCATGGTGCAGGGGGATCCCTAAAATCCTCATCTGTGGACTTATTACTAACAAAGATCATATGCCAGCAATTAAACTCCTTGAATTTTAGAAGAAACATTGGATGAGCAGGAGTCTTTTGGACATTCAGAGCTGGTCTTCCTGGACTGCATATCATTTTGAATGGAGATTTTCTATTAAAAGGAAAATACAGTTTACAATTGCAAATATTTGTAGATGGAATTACTGACTTCCCAGGCCTTTTGATCTTGATCAAATCAGTACAGCTTGTTGAATAATTCAAGCATCTCATCTTTATTCCCTCTTTTTCCTCTTCTCTTAAGGTAATAAATGTGACTTGGATCGTCAGCGACAGGTGCTATTTGAGGATGCCTGTACACTGGCAGAACAGACAGGGGCCTTGGCAGCCCTGGAGACATCTGCCAAAGAAAACCACAATGTACAAGAGGCCTTTGAGCTAATGGCAAGGGAACTAATAGTGAGAAATGGAGGCATAGTCCATCAGGAAGTCCAGTTAGACACTCCAAATCTTCTCTTTTCTGACGGTCACCCAATAGAAGAAGTAGAGCCCCTAAAGAAGTCATGTGACTGCTGAAATGATGTGGTTCTGAGGATAGCAACCCCTCCCTTTTTTTTGCATTAACCACATTAATACATGGAACACTGATCTGAGACCAGCACCTAGGAGAAGAAACATCTAAAGATTCACTCTACTTACACTGACATTTCAAGGTGACAGGCTATGGCATGTTGCAGTCAGTGTACAAGGAATCATGTTTGTGTTTACTTTATTGACTTATGAATGAACAACTACAGCAATATTCCACCTGTTAATGGATGTAAAATAAAGTGAAGACTGAGAATTATTGGTGAAATGGTTGTGAATATTCAGTAAAACAGACGCCAAATTCTTACGATGACATTTATTTTGCACGAGAGCAAGCAATAACCATATCAAATTTAAAAACAGCAGACATACAATATTTATCTGATAAGAATTATCTCTTTTTTAAAATATACAAATAATGCATTGTGAATAACATCACATGACTGAGCATAAGATATGTAACATTTTGCATACAATTTTAAAAGCTTAAAAAAAATAAGTAAAACTCCACAACCTGCAAAACTGATAAAAAAAAGCTGCATTATGGCATTATGACAGTGTTGACACAAAATGGTAAACCTGATGTCTAATTAAAAAGACACCATAGTGAGGTGTGGCATAATATGATATAGACTACTAGTTGAACATTGAACCTGTTTGTGTTTTTCTTCTTAATGCTCCAAATAATATGGCTTATTTGTGATATACTATAAAAAATATTTTAAGCTACTCAATGTCCTATATTATATATTAGTTACAGTCAAAGTTGGTCAGGATCTGCATTAGCTGACCTAGAAGTGTACTGCAACATTTGACCTGCCCACCTATCCAGTGCGTGAGGTAATCAATCTTAGTATGTCTGATAAGCCTCTGGTTTATTCCAGTGGCCAGCCCTCTTGCTGAAAGACCAGCTCCACAGCCTCTTGTACATCATGAACCACAAAGGAGGGCTGGGTCAAACTGGGGTCAAAGCGGAAGTCCCGATGCCCATGGAAGATACGTTGCTCGGTCACTGTCTGGTCAGGGGGCAGGTCCTGCTGGTCTCGGCTGTAAACGCCTGTGCAGACCAGGATGGAGCTACAGCCCTCTGGCAGACAATGCTCATACGAGCCCCCGACCATCACCTTACCAGAGTTTTTAGCATCATCGACTGTTTCATATTGCATATCACCTGCTACCTGACCAGCTGAGCCTCCCCGAGCCTGCACCTGAGCCCTGGCATGGTGTGTTGACTGTAGGTAGCGGTTATAGAGGTTTGCACCATAAATGTCAGCCATTGGGTTGTCCCTGCAAGAGAAATGTATGTGTTTGAGGATTACATCAACAAAGGTCTATGGAGAGACAAAGCTAGCCTCATATATGGACTATCCCTCACCATGGCATAAAGACATAACTCACCCAATGGCATAAAGTCTCTGTACAGGTTCTGTCCAGCCCAGACTCTCTGCCTGCTGTCTGATCAGCAGCTCAGCGTAGTTGTAAGTTACCACACTGGGCTTCCCAATCAAGGCTTCATAGTGCAAGTCATGACCTGTAATCTTCTTATAGAGGCTCTCCAGACAAACTAGAAACATCCCATGACCAAATCTAAAATGCAGAATAATAGAAATATTAGATTAATATTAGAATCATTACAATCATTAGTATAATTGAAAGCATTGGGACAACAGTAGTTATGTTCATGCTGTTTAAGACAGAATTTAGTTACTATAAAAGAAAATCTATCCATACATAAACACAAAAAAAGAACTAACCGGGGGTTCTTTGCCTCCGCCATCCACAATAAATCCATATTGCAAGCCAACACAGGAATATGTGGATAATGCAAGGATGTCACAGGGTTTCCTGGTCTTCCATTAGTCAAGAGAACATCCACAATTAACTGTAGATTAGTCTCCCACCTGATTGGCTCACCAAAGAGAACAACAGCTGAAAATGAAAGTGTTTTATGAAGCCATGTGGAAGCAGACATGAAGGCAAATAGAATGTGAAACTTTAGTTCACTTTAGTCCAAAGCAATGGCACATACCTTCAATTGGTGGCAATTTCTTGGAAGGGGAAACCTAAAGTGTTGAAGAGATATTTGCATGTTCAAATACAGTATGAAGGAACACATACACTGCCGAAAAGTAAGAGTTCCTTCCAACAAATGTGAACTCACCACATTTTTGGGTCTGCGATTGTGATCCACAACATCCAGAAGAGGGTATGCCTTTCGGAGCATATCTATGGTGACAACATTTTGAAAGCCCAGACTATAGACAATTTTGTTAAAGTCAAATGTGACAAAAAATACCAACATTCAGTCATCAAATATGCTTATAACTGTATCTTCAGTCATTTCAACAGATGCCTATGAAGCATATGCGCATGCCCCCTTTAAATGCCTATGTCTGGTCTCCATGTTCTTGAATTCTTTGTATATGTACCCATAAATCAACCAATATGCATATGCAACATGTCAATTTACACTGAGATGTTTTGTTATATACAGCAGCATAAGTAAAAAATAAACATTGGCTTAGAGGATACTTGTGTGCAACTTCCAAGACTGGGCCCTGTCCAGACACCAGCACACACATCTTGTGGAACTGATTGAAGACCCGCAAAGGACTGTGGGACAACATAACCTGGTCTGGTGATACCTGGGGAAAAAACAAACAAACAAACACCTCTTAGACAAACATACTTTATTGTATTTGCCTCACTTTAATGGAAGTCGCTCTGGACAGCATCAGCCATACTGATGGAAGAGGTAAAAGACTCACCTCTACTTCTAGAAGATGAGATAATTGTTCAGCTTTGGTCTGTCGCATACTGTTCCCTGCATTGGTCACAAACACCACAGGGACTTTATACTTTCCATTTCCATCCACCAATTTCCTAAAGCACTGCTTAGCTGCCGGAATGGGCGTTCTTCCACGGACCAGGACCCCATCGATGTCGAAGAGCAGCCCAAATGAGTTGGGTCCACACTGGGAAAGGTTTACAGAAAGAGAGTCAGACTGTTTTGTCTAAGAAAGTCAAACCGTGCTGCTGGTGGACAACAGAATTAGAATATTGCAAACAACCAGCATGCCAATATATCAACAAATGACTGCTATCAATTGGTTTGAAGATCAAACATGTCCCTCAGTAGAAAGACACTGAAGTCTCTTGTGAAAAATAGCTATAGTCATGCTACAGGCATAGGATTCTGGCACAAATCTTGTGTACAGTCAACTGCTATTGAACAGTACAGGACCCTGTACAAGTATAAGAGATTTCTACAAGAAAGTGATGTTAGTGTTTTACAAGTACACCAACACAGTACACAGCACAGTATATGCACTATAGTTTCACTTTCTCTTTGTAAGAGACAACATGGTATAAATGACATTGAAACACACAACGCATCCCTCATTGTATATCTAAGCTTTATGTATATGTACCATGTCATTTCAGAGGGCTACACTGGGGGAAGGGAATCAGGTGAAAGGCCATATGAGCATATCTTGCCCCTTGCCCCAAGTTTCAGCCAGCTCTTTCTAGTTTTGCCCTCCGGTAGTGCTAACTCAACAACGTTGACCATGATCCCTGCCAACAAGAAGATGTCTTAATATAGACACCAAAAACAACACGTTTTCACCAATTCCCGTTAAGTCGTTACTGGCCATCATACTAAATAAAAAAATAAAAAAAACAACAATAACATTTAGCTAATTGCTACAGCCAACAAAACATGTAGCTAAAGGGTCAACTTACACTGCTGGTGCGCCGGATTTGCGCTGAACCGGTTAGCGACGTTTTCCTGAATTGTAGGGCTCTCCATCCCAGTTTAAGCACGCTGAACCGAGGAAAGAACTCAGCCATCCCTTCGTTTTGGAGTGATATGCCTTAACACAACACAAGAGCCAGCTAACTACCTTCCGCTTTCCTGAGTGTGACCCTTCATAGGTATCTGTGGACTACTGGCTTGGCTAACGAGCGTTAGCTATCTAGCTACAGAACATCTGTAAACAATAAATAACGCAGTAATATTATTTGGAGGAAACAAGCGACCTGGCCCTGATCGAAGTATTAACGGTATATTATAAAACACAAATGTAACGGAATAACTCTAAAACCTGAATAAAGCCAACTTTTAGCTATGCTACACAAAATAGGCTGCGTTAAATAACAATAGTCTTCTGCCGGCCGGCTAATTCAACCGCTACCCACTTTGCTCTGCGCATAAGCTGCGCAATGTTGACGCATAGATAATACTTAGTAACATCTTCCGGATTCAAGCAAACAAAAGCACGAATTTCAGCCCTTTTAAAAGGTAACAAACTGTGGAAATTGTTTGATAAAATGTTTTGTAGCTACAGAACTTTAAAAGCAGAAAACTGAAGCCTCGATTAAAATGTGCAAAGCCAGAAAGCTTGGGTTGCAGTACGGGTCGCAGTCCAAGTTTCTGGTTTGAATTTAGCGGCCCACCTTAAACGGTGCCGTGGCGAGGCAGAGTGGAACTGCTGCACATTTAAGGTGGACTGGGACATTTCTAACAGGCTGTTTATGATTGCAACGTTTCTGGACTGAACTGCAGGTTTGTCAGCTTTCAGTAAACAGTTTCTTAGTCAGCCAGCTAGCTTTTAAAGACGGTGTATTAATACTAAAAAAGGATCGTCCAGCTTTTGATCAGTGCTGCTCTGCTCTGCTCGCTTTATCTGTTCAAATTTCCCTCCGTCGCCGCGGAGCCGCTTGACAACCGCCGCTCAACAAGTGACGGTTAATGTGACCCGTCCCGTTTCACTTAGCCGTTTACCCTGCTTGACTTTCCTTTGCATTATTAAATGTATGACATCTGCTCTTATCCATGTAGTTTGACTACAAACTCTAGATTGTAGCAATAATTAACCACGTTCCTGACCTGTGATTGTGTTTTGTGTGTGTGTGTATATACCTGAAATGGCGGATTCAGATCTATAGTGTATTTTTTTTTTTTTTAAATATAACTGAAAAACAGCAGCGTATTTACATACTGTATGTGTTGTTTGTTTGTTTGTTTGTTTGTTTGTTTGTTTGTTTTTTCAGGCAGTAAACTGAGAGATGGACTCTCCTCCCCAGCATGCCAGAGAGAGGTATGTGGTGGCTACTGCAGCCTGACTCCTTCCTCTGAGACACTCCTCACATGTAGCTACTACAGAAATGCCCATTGCCTTTTTAACTTGTTCTGTGGTGAACAAAAAGTCCTGCCTTAGTTATTTTGTGCTATAAAAGCTTAAAGTCTCTTCACTGCATTTCCCAAAATCTTTACCTTTACTAAATTTTACCTCCATCCTGCAACAAATCACCTTTATATTGCACCCTTTAGTTTTTGTATCGAGCAGCGTTCTGTCTAGCCCTTCTCAGGCTGGGAATACATATGGTTTGTAACAACATGGGGATGCTAGATTATCTATAAATGGGGTCCTAACCGTTTTTGTTGTTGTTGTTGTTGTTGTTGCTCATCTCCTCTGTGGATTAGCTGTGAGGCAGAGCAGGAGGTGGACTCTCCGCTGCCCCCCATCTCTGAGCGCCTGGCCTATCTGCGTCCATCTCGTGCGCTGCTGGAGTTCTATAGGCAGAAAGTGGCCCAGTTTGATGGGGAACATGATGACCTGCTGCAGCTGCTAGAAAAGTACAGGAGCACTACAGAGGACCAGGTAGGCTATTGCAGTTAGAACAGGAACTTGTGTACAAAATGGATGTGGGCATGTGTGTTATGTTCTGAAATATCAGTTGAAATCTGAAGGTAGATTTCTCGCACAGTAAACTGCAATATTTTTGTGTGTGTGTGTTTGTGAAAAATATTGTGTTTTTTTATAGCACAAGCTGCAGTGGGAGGTGCGTCAGCGAGAAGAGGAGATAGCGGAGTTGCAGAAAGCTCTGAGTGACATGCAGGTCTACCTCTTTCAGGAGCGAGAGCAAGCTCTCCGCCTGTATGCAGAGAACGACCGCCTTAAGATCAAGTGAGATTTTTCTACTCCTGTCTGTCAGAGATACAGTTGTTGTGCACTGTGTAGTTGTTGAGAGAATCCATGGCTATGAAGCATTACTAATTAGTCAGTGTTTAGGAAAAGGGTCAAAGAGTCATTCAAAATGGAGCTTCACACTTAAAGATGCGTGTTGATGTCTGTGTTGTATCAATAACAGCAGATAATTGGTTAGTTGTTTAGATTCAACCAATATTTATACTAAAATTAAACAAAAATATCTTCATTTTGATTCATTGCATTCTTTGTGACTCATTGCATTCTTTTATGCAAATAAATATTACAAGTGAACTCATACATTTGTGTGAAATTGTCATGGGCAGGTATGTACATGAAAAACATGGAATATCCACCCTGGCCTGTGATTTTTGTATATCGTTGCATCCCTAGTTCAAAGTAAAGCAGCCAAAGTGAAAGATTTAGTATTAAGGTCTGCTGCTTTGCCTCCCAGGGAACTTGAAGACCGGAAGAAGATTCAGCATCTTTTGGCCCTTGTGGGTCCAGATGTAGGCGAGATCACCTATTTCCACAGAGAGCCTCCACACAAGGTTTGAAAATATATATATTTTTAGGGTTTTCTACAGTTAAAGCTAAAACAGTGTAATAAATAAATATATACATAAAAAGAATAATGGATAATATATTTTAATGATATATTAAAATGTGTTTTTTTTTTTTTTTTGTTTTTTTTTTTTTTTTTAGGTCACTATTCCTCAAAAGAAGCTCCAACACAGATCACAAGAGTATGGAAAAACAGCAAAACCAATGCCTGGATCAGTTCAAGGTTTGTGTTCCTTAGACTGTTTTGTATTTTCAGGATTTGTCTTAGGAGGATGCTGGAGCTAATGGAAAAATCCTTAAAGTCAGAGGAATTGACTAATTGGATTATGAACATATTAAGGACTCTTAAAGAAAATCTGTGGAGCAGAAATTGAGCTTCTTCTTATCTCCTCCAATCATCTTATCTGTTGGGATTAATTTCATGTGCTGTTCTAAGAATTGCCTCAGTTCACCATTTTGCTTTATTGTCATCTAGAGGGAAGCAAGAGGCTGTCCAAAAATGAAGGAAATGACACAAAATCAGAGCAGTACAAGAAAGATAACCAGACATTGTTGCTACAGGTGTGTATATTTAATTGAAGAATGGCTTTTTTTTTATTACAGGCTATGCTGTGGTATTCCATGCAGGAAACGCATTGTTTTACCCAACTTTGTTATGCACTTTATTATCTTTAAAGGAATGGTTTTGTAAGTTTTCCTACCACAATAGTACAAAAAAAATGAATGGTGCATGCTGTGCTTGCATTTTCCAGGTGGAGGCACTACAGGCACAGCTAGAAGAGCAAACACGGCTGTCTAAAGAGCAGGTAGAGTCCCTGCTGGAGGACAGGCGAATTCACACAGAGGAGAGACAAGTCCAGCATCAGAGAGACCAAGAGAGAATTACTGCACTCACTGAGAAGTAACTCTATTTTTCTAAAATCTATCCTCTGCTACACACTTCTGTTTAATTGGACATTGCATTGTAATATCTCCAGGGTTAGACAGAATACTTTGAAAAAGTTCTGATGGCTGACTGCAGAAGGCGCTGCCCTAAATTATATATGAAAATGTAACATTCAGAATACACTTATAATACAACATTTTAGTCAGCTGGGAAAATTCTATTGCTATTCTATTCATTCTTAATTCTATTATCATCATGCTTAATGAAAAATGTGGAAAGTTTGGAAATCCTTAAAGAAATATCCACTGCTGCTCCAATAATTTCTGCCACATTTTCTCATTATGTCAGTAAACAATTTCTAAGGAGCTTTTGAGTTTGACACTGAGATAAATAGTGTGATCAGCACAGTGATTTATCAGTCTGCTCATGCTTCTGCAGGAAATTGAGTATTTACCAAGAAGTCTCAGTATTTCCTCTTCAGGGTCTAATGGGCACTAAAGTTTAATTGATAAATGATTTAAAATAGTTAGAGTATTGTTGTCTCTTTGTTTCATTAGTAATAAATGTTGCAATACTGCTGATTCAAAACGGAGCATGAGCTGAATACAAAATCCTTGTGTGTTCTGAATACTAAACATCTCACTATATATATATATATATATATATATATATATTTTTTTTTTTTTTTATTCTTTTTTTTTATTATTATTATTATTATTTTTTTTTTTTTAATTCTTTTTTTTTATTATTATTATTTTTTTTTTTGATGTCCTTTCCTCTCCATTTCCCATGCAGACTCCAGCGCACACAAAACCTACTTTATGAAAGCACCAGAGACTTCCTGCAACTCAAGTTTGAAAGTCGTGGGCGTGAGAAGAGGTGGATGGTGGAGAAGGACAGGCTATTAAGAGACCTGGACTCCTGCCAGGAAAGGCTAAAGGACTTCCCAGATCATCCAGGACCCTCTGCAGCCCCATTGCTCCTCACACAGCCTGCCCCAGAGAGCAGCCAGATGCATAGAGACGAGATCAGAGTAAGATCAAAGAAAAATATCATCTTCTGCACCCATCCCAACTTCTGTAATCATCAGTAGCCCATGAATTATTACATCCCTCTTTGGTTTAATATTGTTCGATATAACAGCAAGCGGTACCTACAGGAAACTGTAGATCTAATAATGTAGCATTATTGTGGTCAGTGAATGACCTCAGATGCTCTAATGTCTCTTCTTAGGCTCTACAAGAGGAGCTAAAGCAAGCCCATAAGCTGGCAGACATGTACAGAGAGCAGTGTGTTGGGCTAGAGACAGACATGGCACAAATCCGAGAGGAAGGGGATGTAGGCCGAGAAATCTTTAAGGTAAGTTGATCTTGAAACTTTTATGGTTTTGCGGTTCATTTAGGAGCCTTTACATTGCATACGTGTGTGTGTGTGTGTGTGTGTGTGTGTGTGTGTGTGTGTGTGTGTGTGTGTGTGTGTGTGTGTGTGTGTGTGTGTGTGTGTGTGTGTGTGTGTGTGTGTGTGTGTGTGTGTGTGTAGGAGCGCTCAGACAAAATAGCCAAGCGTCTTCAGTTAATGACCCAGCGTTATGAGGCTTTAGAAAAGAGACGAGCTATGGAGGTGGAGGGCTTCAAAACCGACATCAAACACCTGCGACAGAAACTCAAAGATGTGGAGAAGCAGCTCTTTAAGGTGTCTTAACCTTTCTACCAAATTACTCAAAGTGTAATTTTGTGCATAACCACACTTTCAGTTCCTCTTAAACTGCCTTGCATTAAAATGGATTGCCGCTTGTTCATTTGGTTGTTTAAGGACATTAGTAATTTGAGTAAAAATTCTTAAATGAAAAAAAAAAATTTTGTACTAGCTTTTTTTTTTTTAATTTTTAAGCTTTTCCCAACAGAAAATCTAAATAAGATGCTTAAATAGAAAAACAAGGTGTTCTTGACACCCAGCTGTTAAGTTTTATAGCAGGTATTAATCTGTTTTTGTTTTTAGGTGACTCTTAATGTGGGACCAGATCAAGACTTGGCCATCCTGCATGAAGTCCGACAGTCGAATGCCCGCACCAAAAAAATCCAGGGGGAACTAAAAACTCTGAAAGCAAAGATATATGGACTGGAAAATGAACTGCGAATCAGCTGATTCCTACAGTTGTTTCTAAGTGTATGACCTGTTGGAGCCGTTTAACAAGAAATATTTATTAATAAATATATTAGGTTTTATCAATAATGTCAGTTACACCATTTGTAGCTGTGGTCCTCAGTCAGTTAATTATTGCACAATATCTGCATTTCACATTCTGTGTACTGGGACCAGATAGATTGAAGGACTCTGCAGCAATCTGAGGGTGTATTTATTTTGTTAATGTCCAAATGCTGGCAATAATATTAATTCTGATTGATGATTTTAATTAAAACTGAATTTAGTTTTTACTGGCATATGAGACTTTTTTTTCTTCTCCAAGGAGCCTATCATTCTCTGTGGTAATTTCTGCAATGTTAGGAAAGGTCATCAGCATTTCCAATATCGAAAGTGTGAATGAATGTGCAGGTTTATGGATTTACCTATAGAAATGAGAGAAACAGCCCCACCTTGTGGGTTAATATTGCATGGTTCTGGTTTTGACCAGATAAAAAATGACTGGAAACAGATAATAAGTTGTGTATATGTATATATTAAGTCAGTGGAGCTATGGGTGGATCTCATTGGTTCATTAGGGACGTCTCATTTTTATTTGGCTATGGAAACTTTTGGAAACACGAAGCACATTTGCTGCTTTCAAAAATATAGGCATTGGCCTAATTATGAGAACTAGAACGTGCTGCCACTAGCTTCTCCAGTCTAGTTGTTAGACTCTTTTTGGATGCACTTATTATCCAGGTTATTATCCTGCTGTACATAATGCTCTCATTTTCATCTTCAGCTTTTTTTGTGTGAGCTGTTTGCTTTCAGAAATTACTGTTATTTAATCTATTATTCTCACTATCAGTAAAATGTTGTTAGTGCCACTTGCTGCAACATAAGCTCAAATTAAGTGTTTGT
This sequence comes from Salminus brasiliensis, assembly GCF_030463535.1. NCBI lineage: Eukaryota > Metazoa > Chordata > Actinopteri > Characiformes > Bryconidae > Salminus > Salminus brasiliensis. The sequence continues at coordinate 25,944,115 of NC_132879.1, forward strand.
ATTAAATTCTAACACTATTAAACAGACAAAATACTAAAACACAGACAAGACAAAGTGTTTTTTGGGGAGTTTTTTGGTTTCATTATTATTATTTTTTTCAGTTCTTTTAACATAACAATACTGAAATGCTTGAGATAAACACAAGAACACACACAAAGTACACAAATGTACTACACAATGTGGTACTTTGCTTGGACTAGCTTGTACTTGGTCCACCACCAAAATGACCACGTCACTGTCACAAACTAGTTTTGTCTCAATTCAAGTAGACACATTTTAACAAAAAGAAATAATTCCCTAATGAAGAGTTTTATGCCTGTAAATTAAGACAACTGACATTTATATTGCACCAGAGCACAGAATGTACCGTTGGTATAATATGGCAATGATAGTCATGGACTCATATTCAATACTTGTTTCATAAGACAAAATGCATCCACTAAAAGAAAAGCATTAACGAACATAACCTCAAATTAACATTTAAGTAACGTTAAGCTGTAACAGGCATAAAAATGTAGCAGCAAAAGGGATTTTTAAAGCTGCACTCTGCACGTACCCATAATATCAAAACCGTTATGGCTTCCACCACTTTTTCATTAAAAAAAAAAAAAAAAAAAAAAAAAAACATTTAATTTTGCTCCTGAGTATCTGAGGTACAAAGTGCATTGTCAGTCCATCTTAGATTAAAAAATAAGAATATAAACATTGGAGTGGTAGTGTTTAGGCTTTGGCCTTTTTCTGTGGTAGTGCGGTGGGAATTCTTCCTAAAGGCTTGCAACAGTCTTGGCCGTCTCTTGGCTGTTCTTTCTTTCTTCCATCTGGCTCAGTGTTGTCTCATCGTTGAAAATGATTATTTCCAAGCCTAGTTTATCCATTATCACTTCTGGATTAGCAGAGTAGTGATCGCTACCAGCACTGTTGCACATTAGATTCTACAGGTAGAATTGGGCCATTTTTAGCACTGTACCAATAACTTCAGTAACCCTTTCAAGATGAGCAGCTTGCATACAACTACAAGTTCTGATAACCGCTGATATTGGACAATATCATTTTACGCTGATAATTAAATTTCTCCAGTCATTTTTGCTCCTCTCTCTGTGATTAACTGGTTTATAAAAAGGCTTGTATGTGTTATGTTATCCCTGTGCTAAATTTAAGACCAAATTTCCCAGCTGTCTTACATTTCTTTAACAGATCGTCCTTTTAAATTCCAGCGAAGCTATGTCCAAAATAAAGACTCTAATTATTGGTGCATTATTGGCAAGAGCTATTGATTAAAATGCAGGTTGTTTATACTGACCATGTCAATGATCTGCCGACCAAAATATAGATCAGGCCCTATTTAAAATGAACTAGTAATGTTCACTCTCTCTATACATAAAATAGCAATATATAATTGTTATTTTCTCTGTAATACGGATGTAAAAATCAACAATGCTATCATTCTCCTATGTCTACTGCATCTTTCAGGTCATAGTCATTGTGCAAAGCACTCAACCCCACTGACCCATTCTAGCATGTGGTGTACACTAGTTCTGTGGTCAGATCATGTAGTTTTTCTTAAGGACCTCCAGGTACTGCTGGGTGGCTCTGCTCAACGGGTCCTGCTGCTCCAGGTTCAGGTTTAAATTCAGATTTTTCTGAGACCCAGAGGCAGAACCTACTGGAGACATCCGGGCTGAGCCGCCCTCCAGCTCAGTTGTGGCTAAGAGCAAGAATCAGAAAAGGAAGGGATGTGTTTAATGTTATTCAATTCCAGTCTGTTGTGTTGAAGGTAGTAAAATTGTACACAGCATTGTACATCAGCAGAACTCACCACAGTCCAACTCCTTTGATATGTTTTTCTCTAGTTCAGACTGCATCTACATGGAGGGGGAGGGGGCAAAATTGAGTTAATATTGCACAATTTATAAAACCTTTAAATATAACCTAAATTTTTTATGAAAAGGTTTAGGCTGAAAGATTTTATTGCTAGAGGCTAGATGAACGATGTGCTAAACAAATGGTCAAAAATCCATAAAAGCAATGTTAGCAAAAATGTATTTCAAGATAAATGTGTGCAGCTTTTAGTTTGATATGATTAGTTTTTACCTTAGTTTTAAAATGGATCTCAATACAGGCCATAACATATTAAGCATCAACATAAAGTTTCAAGTACATTATATGGAAACAGTGCCTTTGATGAAATAGATTTATTTTTAAAACCGATCAATGTTAAATAATAGAAATAAAAATAGTGTTTGAACCAGTCACAAATTAAATACATTTTAAAAATGAGTGATGAATTTACTAATCCTAGGATAACTAATCCTATCCTGGCAGTAATATGCAGCCGACCTGGCGAAGCAACTTCCAAATAAATAATTCTGCAAAAAGTCAAATGCACATTATTACTAACCCCAGATGCAACTGATCAGCCAAGACATGCTTGCTCTCTGACCTGTGCTTCTTTAGTGTAGAACAAGTGATGCTAGGCTAGGATAACAGTGCTAACAAACACTGGTCTAAGACAGTCACCAATCTCAGCTTGGTAAATACAGCTTTATTTGTTTTTAATAAACTTGTTAAAAAAAGCTAAATAAAATGTTGCTTTTTGATGGATTTTAAAGAAACAAATTATCTATTAAAAAGCCATGAGATACCTAGAATGTTCACTGTAAAAAAAAAATATTTTTTCATAAAATAAGTCGTACCTAAAACACATTAATTTGTCTGTGCAAGAAAAAAAATTTAACTTTGGATGCACAAATTACAAGACTTTTTGAGGAATGTATTAACAAAGAAGAAATTTCTGACCGCCTACATCCAGTGTGTGTTAACCATGTTAGCCTAAGATCTCTCATTCAAAACTAAAGACGCAAACTTCAGACACCAAACATGTGTAACCATTTATTGTGCTCCACTCTGAAAAGTTGACTTGAATGAACTGCCTATTTGAGGCTGTGCCATAACATTCTGTTTTGGGGGGCGGGGTCAGGTAATTAAAAAAGGTTAGGCAGTGAGAAAGGACTGCACGCCAGTGATCTACACAGAACTACACACCTGCTTATGAATCAGGCTGAAGAGAAGAGAGGTGAGAGACAGACTTTTGAGCTAGGAGCTGAAGGAGCAAGAAACAGAAGAGGTTATATGTGCACAGTCCCTCTATGGGAAACTTTAGAAACAAGGAAATGACAGAAATAGATGGGAGTAAGTGTTAAAAAGCGAAAGAGTAAAGCTTTGAGTTGAAGATGTTAAAAAGAGTAGGAAAGTTTTTGTGTTTATGGGACTTGAGAAGATATAATTATATAATAAACTGGCTAGCCAAGAAATTTCTGCTTTGTTTCTGGATGGTTGCTGTCTCTAATGAAACTGTGAAAATTACAATGCTTCCAAATGGTGAAAAAGCCCATCGAAAACCATACCTACAGTGGTTAAACATTGACCGCCTACTACAGCTCACCTTTGCCAGGTACGCCTCTACACGATTGCTCTGTGGCTCCACTACAGACCCCAGCAGAGGAGATCCCAGGCCCAGGCTTCTGTTAAGGGGTCCCAGAGAGGCCCCATATGCCCCCACAGAACCTAAAGATGCTGCATCCAGTGCTGGACCTGCCAGACTGCCATTCATGATGCTGCTGGTGAGCAGAGACTTGCTGCGATGTCTCTCACTCAGTAGCTTAGTGTTGGCCTCCGCTAGCCGCTCATTAGATCTGACAAAGGAACATCAGTAAAAATAATGTCAATAGAGACAAATGGGACAAAGATGCAGATAACATTAATGATGATAAACCTGATCTTGGATTGCTAAGCATGACAGGTAGGCATGACCTACCACTTGGGTATGAGTATTAGTTAAGTTGTATTGCCTAGTTAAGAACTCCTTAAAGACACAATTGGTCACAATCGTTTTTTGCAGTGGGGAAGGTTTACACGCAGTCAATTCATGCAGGTGGTCTCTCAATTCAAATCTGTTTAAATAGCGCTTTTCACAACGAATGTTGTCACAATGCAATTTTACAGAGATCAACAGAGATCAAACCAATGACAACAGTGCCAGGAAAAACAGTCCTCAAAAGAATAACAACCTTGAGAGAAACCAAGATTCAAAAGTGAAAACCAAGAGGAACTCATAATTGTTCAGATAGAGTAAGACCATAGAAGATCCTGTTAAAACATAATCCTCATGGTCATGAGGATCATTTTGAGATATTGGGAAGGGTTTTCATTATTTAAAAGTATCTTATTGCATTTCCACTATAACCAGTTTAAATCCTGACACTCGACTCATGTAATGACCAGGTGTAAAAAGGCTCACTTTCACACGCATAGTAGAGCAAAGTTCTCAAGTGTTGTGTGCCCAGTGTGTCAGACTGTGTCAGACTGATGAAACCACTGTAAAACAGAGAAAAGATTTTCAACAGATGTCTGAGCTATACCTCTCCAGTTTGGCAGCAAGGCTCTTCCTGAGCCTCAGCTCCTCTGTGTATAGCTGTCTGTAGCGTTCAAGCTCTGTGCGACTGGAGTCTCTCTGCACAAGGCTGTCCTGCTGGTTGCTGCGCACACGACTCAGCTCACCCTCCAGCTCTTTAATGCGCTGCTCCAGTTGAGTTCTCTGACTGGCCTCATTAGCTGACTTTATCTGCTCCAAAGCCTCCTGAGATGCTGCCTGCGTCTGGAAACAAATCACAGCAGGCGATCACCATTGTTTCATTGGTGGTTCATGGTTAATTTCAGGTAATTGTATAGCTTACATGGATTGTTTACTAGGGATGACCCGATCCAATGTTAAAGATGAGAATCTGAGCCGATCAAGGCATATGGTAATGGTAACTGTATTAAGGCTGGTCCAATTCTGACCTCTTTGTATGGCCATTTTAACCCCACTGCGCTCTATTTACATGTCTCATAGATGCGACGAATGGGCATTATGCACAAGCCAGTGAGGTACATTTGTTTTCATACCTCAACAAGCAACAAGTTCTATGTGCTAAACTCTATATTTCCTTTGCCCTATACCTGCAGAAAGAGGTTGACCTCCTCCAGTTTGTGGCGTATCTCCTGTCTGGCCCTCTCCTCGGTCTCTCTGCGATATTGCTCAGCTTGGCTCTGGTCCATGAGCCCAGACTCCACTTGTCTTCGCAGACCTGTTACCTCCTCCTCCAGCTGCCGCTTGCTGCGCTCCAGACGCTCGTGATTGCGGCTCAGGCTTTTCAGTGAGCCAAGCTGCTCCTTCAGCTGCCTGTTCACCTCCTCCAGCCTGGAGCAGCGTGAAGCCTCCCTCTCCAACTGCACCTGGAGCTCATCCACCTGTGGCGTGGAAGGAAAGGCAAAAGGGGAGGATAAAAAAGATGAGCAGAAGAAAAATATAGAATTGTAGTTGGAGATAGGACAGGAAATGGAAAAGAAGGGAGGGGTCAAAATGAGTCTAAGAGAAATCAGAAAAACACTCCCCATGTACAGAATAATATTTTAGATGTGAAAACACTTTGAACTCTCAAGAAATTAAACATCTTTGATAATAAGTAGCGCAGTGCCAGTGATAACATACTTTAGTCTTCATCCTGCTGATGGCTCCTTCTGCCTCACTATGTCTATGGCCCAACTCTCCTCTCAGACTGCCAAGAGGAGAACCCAGCTCTCCTCCCTCCTGCTCTCGCAGCTTCTTCTTAGCTGTCTTCACCAAAGTTCGCAACCTAACACACAGACATGTTAAATGAAACCTATCTAACATACACACATACACGTACAATCAGTTTCCATACATACAAAATTAAATAAAAGATAAGGTATGACCATTGGTTTACAAATTGGTCTTGCAAGTCTTTCAAGAAATTGTTCTACTACAGCGTAACTACTGTTTAGATCTGGTGTGCCATGAAATATGGTACAGATTAAGTACAAATTAGGGTTTCAGTGTCAGCACTCACCACAGCATAGCACTAAACCACCTAGTGCACCTAATACACCACCACGCTGGCAAGGCAGGGACTACATAGTCAAACACGTCTGCAGCTGGATCTCTCAGCACTGCGAGGGTGTGCAGAAAGGATTAAAGTGTCACCTGTACATTTCTTTCTGTAGCTCAGTGTTTCTCTTCATCTCCTGGTCCAGCCGAGTATCCACAGCTTTCTTCTGCTCAGCTATCTTCTTGGCCTTCTTCTTCTCCAACTCCATCTGGCGTATACAGAGAGCAGAAGAAATGGTTATATTATACTCTATAAATACAGTAAATACAACAACAGAAAAGCAGCATGCCCAGATGCCATTCCAGGACAGGTCCTGAAAGCATGCGCCAACAAGCTGGCTGCCACCTTCACTGGTATCACTGGTACAATCATATTCCCTGTCCAAAAGACAACACATATGTTGCTCAATTACATAACAGTACATGTTGATTACACTTGTTTTTGGTATATTTAGTCTTTCGGCTTGCTACGTGTGGGTGTGCCTGTGACGTTTCTGTATGAAAATGAAGCAAAAGAACAAGCTGGAAGCAGGCAATCGTATTAATTAGGACGTTTATGTTTAACCAATGGTATTTTAATTGAATTCTGGAAATCCAGATAAAGTTGTTATAAGCTTTTCCTTCATGGTTGAAAAGTGTTTATGCAAATGAGTACATACAAGCGCCACTCACAGAACAAAGTTAAACTCGATATGGTGAGGCTGCACCACGTGCATGTAGCAGCTCTCTTCACTCAGATTAAGGCGAAGTGGTAAGTGGACACATACTATGAGGACTGTATATTTAATGATTAATACAGTATGCACTTTAAATTCTGTACATTCATCTCTACATTCTCTGATTTGATGCTTACTGACTATGCACACATTGCTGTTCATTATTTTACACCAAGTTAATATGAAGTCCTGAAAATTAATCATTTTAAATATTTTATTTTCAGAAATAAGGATGTATGTCCACAGGGCCACTAGATTCAATAGACATTTTTTAACATTTAACTGAACCCTAAACAAAGTGTGCCTATTTGACACAGTACCTGACTGCTAAGCTCTCCTTTCTCCTTCTCCAGCTCAGCAAGGCGGAGTCCAATCCGTGAGCGGCTCTTTAGTTCCTCCTCCCACAGAGCCTTTGAGTCCTGGGCATTGTGGGATAGCATACTCTGCTTCTGCATCTGAAAAAGTCCAGAAACAGTCAAAGGTGTTTCACATTTTTAAACAATGTTTAGAAAGATATCTTTCTACATAATAATGGTTTATAATTTTTGCTACAGTCAAAATCCCAAACAGAAATCAAACTTTAAATTGAAACATTAAATTAAATGTCTTGCCTCAGTCACTCTGGATATAAGCATCAGCTAAATGCCATAAACGTAGTCTAAAAACAAGCTGATACCTATACAAACTGTGCAAACGTAGGTACCAACGAAAAAGAGAGAGAGAGAGAAAGAGAGAGAGAGAGAAAGTACCCACCTCACGACTTAGCTGATCCTCCAGAGTCATCTTACTGCTTTGAAGATTTGTGACCAAATCTTCTAATCTATGTCGTACCTGTTGAGATTCATAAGAAAGAGGTCACAAAGAGTGCATAGTCATTCTGCAAAAATGCAGAAGTACCCTCTAGATATCTGGTGACATGCTTCATGCAGATCTAAAAGATATGGTCATAGCAAAGTAAAGCTAAAGTGCACTTGAGATCCAAGAAACCATTGCTACAGCGGGAAAAGAGAGTTCATTTGACAGCAAGCTGAATCAAATGAAACCAGTTGAATCTGCATAGAAGTACCACCACCAAGAGCAGAAACGTTCCATAAACAACCCAACAGGAAATTCAAATGTAAATCAAAACACACACGCTGTCCCAAAGTGGTTAATACTTTGTGTTAAATATTTAAAAACATTCAGCATAAAAGCAGGGCTGAGCAACAGAAAAAATTATAGACACAAATGAGGTTCAATTGCAGAATGTAAAGTTGCATCAACAGTTGGCGAGCTATATAGTGACTATATGCAGGAAATATAGAATCTGCTATTATTTACAAGATGTTAAATAATAATATGAACATATGTAGAATCTGAGCGTTTATGGCATAGAGTTCTGGGCCACAGTGAGGGGTTCAATACTTCTATTCAAGGTTTGAGGTGTACACTGGCGTCAATAAGCGCCACCGCTTAGGATGAGAGAGGCTGGCTATTATGTTGCCAGCGAGCTTCATGACCGTGTTGTTAAAAATGTCCTGAAAAGTTGGCAGAATTACACCCAATGATCCTCTCTGTTGTCCTGATTAAGTGCTGTGCTGTGAAGAGTTCCATTGAGGTGAACGGTCCAAACCAGGCGGTTATGGATTATGTGAGGATTGGTGTGCTGTATAGAACTGGTATCAGCTATCCCAGGAAGAACAGCCACTGATGTGCAATTGTGGCTATGAAGGCAACTTTCCTGTCCTACCCCTGCTGGATATGGTAATTCAAGATCTTTACAGATGAGTCTTTGGAGATGCTCTGCAAAGAATAAAGAGCCAAGAGGAGAGCACATAGCCAAGTGGTACTGATACTCCAGGACTGAGTGTCTGGGTGTCTGATGCATTTACCCAGCTGCACGTGCTGCCTCCTGTTAGTCATAATCTGGGCACGCTCTTTGATGTTGAGATGAACAGGGGGCAGATGTGAGAGTGCCAGAGGTAGGAGACGGGCTGGAGATTGGCCTTTGCTCTTTCAAATGTAACAGAACTCATTCAGGTCATTGGTGAGGGGAAAGGGGGTTGGTAATTTAATGGAGGCCAAACTGCTTTAATCCCTTTCTCTGGTCTGTATTTTACCTTGTTGTAGAAACTTCTGTCCCTACTCCTGAATGTTGCCTTCTTTTCCCAACAAAGCTGTTGGAGTTCAGCTGGCAACCATGGCTCAACATTATTGTGTTTTACTTGTACTTTGGTTGAAATGTAGCTGTCCTCACAGAAGCTGACATATGACACCACACTATCTGTGTATTTACCAGGGTGATGAATAACAGCTCACAGCACCAGTATAAATTTAGAAGTGTACTAAAGAATATTCAATACTCAAAGCAACAAAGGCATTTTTAGATGCCAAAGTGGAATGCTTTAGGAATCATTGAATGCAGAGGATTTGAAAATATGATCATTTTATTAATGTTACTTTGTTAAGGTAGTTCCAGAAGTAATTTAACTAAAATAGGAAAACTATATATAGTACTATAAACTAAGCCATAAAGTTTCATTAAAAATAGATGGAAACAACTTTAAATTAAGCTGACATTCTGCACCTTAACCTCATGAATACCAGTTCACTTCAAATCAAGTAAGCTTGAGTGCCAAAAGCTTATGTATATTGCCCAGCCCTACATAAAATTATAATTTTCTACATATATATATTGATTTGGGTTGAATCTGGACAATCCTGAAAAAATTAAAGCAATCAAAACAGATTTCACACAGAATACATTTTTTGATCAATAAGGAGTCAGTGAAAGGGGCTGCTAGCATCACAGCTACATGTAAGATACCAACCCCTCCTCCTGGTGATGAATCTGATGGCTGTGGAAAGAACACTAATACAGTCAGTTTACGGCAGCCGTAAACACAACACTCCTTTGTCCATAGTTGAAAACATTAATGAAGGACTGAACACCCACATGTCCATGTGCTAAGATACCCAACCTTTTGGTACATATCTTACAAACAAGCACACACATTCAGTACACTGTTAAAGACTGCATTTTAAAATATCTATTCACCTTAATGTGCTGCTTTCTTGGGTTAATACAACAGTGATGTATAGAATTAAGTCGAAAGTCTTTGCTGCAGTAACTTATGAGGACACTATAGGAAGCTGAGAGGCTTAGGCAAAGAGTTGTAAATCAGCTGCCACTACAGAATCTTCTAAAGCTCTTAGTTAGCCATTATAAATCCAGGACAATTCTACATCCAAAAAACAAGAGCCTCAGTACCGCTCACAATCAGTAATCAGAATAACTGTGAACTGTTACTCACCACATTTGCTTCTTGGACTTCTTTCTGAAGCACTTCGATGCGGTTGGTCTGCTGTTTGGCGGCTGCCTCTAATCTGGCGTTCTCAATCTCCAACCTGTGGTGAGGTCATAATCACATTAAGCTCTCTCTCTATCTCTCCAGAAATCTTCAGACTCTGTAACCCTTTAGATCACACTCAGCCATTACAGAATGATGAGAAATTGAAAACAAAAACACAAAAAACTAAGAAGCTTTGATACTTTAATAAACAAGCAACATGACAAGCCACCATGCTTTAGTATTAACATGCTGCACATAAAGACACAATTCTTGCAAATCCTGCATTTGTACCTTTGCACTGCCTCCTCTAGCTGTTTAATAGTTTGGTCTGTGCATGTAGAAGCAGCGAGAACCTCTTGAAGTTTCTGACCAGTGCTGATGACCTCTCGTTCTTTCTCATCCAGACTACCCTTCAAGCTGTTAATGCGCCTCTCCGCCTGCATGTATTGCTCCTCGATCTCCTGCAGCTGAGTCAGAACAAAGAAAAGCCATCAGTGCAGACCTACAAAGCCTACTATGGGCTTGCAAGTGCTAGTGGGGGCATTGTAAATGGCTTACATACAGTATTAACAAAAAAGGTCTAAAAAAATATTTTAGATTATGCTACGACTTGTAACATCATCCCCCTGTTAAGCAGATCAGAAAGAAGAATGCTTTAAGAGAGTTATTGGGGGGTACCTTTCCCCTGAGTCTTTCCAAGTCTTTCTGAGTGCGCACTTTCTCTTCCTCCAGGTCATTGCGGTAGCGAGTGTTCACCTCCAGAGATGCCTCACACATTGACAGCTTCTTTAGAGAGTCTGCCAGCTCCTGCTGCAGCTGCCTCAAGGAACTCTGTCATAAAGAAAGCAATTCATTACATACTTAAATAATCATCTAAAGTTCAAATTATTAACAAACCAACTGGATTCTCAACAGTATTATCATTAGGGTTAAAGCTAGAATTTGTTAGGATAATGTTCAGAGTTTAGGTTTGGCCTTCAAAGTTTAGGGTTAGAGTAAATGTTATCCTTGATAAAATTAAAAAAGCCCAACACACCTCCCTCTCGCCTTTCTCTTGATCCAGTTTGTAGTTCTGCTCTCTGAGCTCAGCATTTTTTGCGACCAGTTCTTTGCTTCTCTCCTCTACCAGCTGCACTCTCTCCTCACCGTCAGCCCGCAGCTGGTTCAGCACGTCGGCAAAGCGCTCCTGTGCATCTGTGGCTGCCCTTTCCTTGGCTGTGCCTTTGTTGTTGGCCTCTTCAAGTTGTTGCCTGAGCAGCGCTGCCTCGCTCTGCGCCTGGGCCAGTCTCTCCTGCACGGCTTCATGCCTGGCGGCAGTCCGGCTGGACTGCTGCCGCTCACTCTGCAGTGCAGCCTCTAGTTCCTTTACACGGGCTTGAGCCTGCTCCCGCTCTCGTGCCGCTGTCTCTAGCAGCACAGCCTTCTCAGCTACACTTAGCGCTGTACGATGGCACTCATTCTCCAGACTGTTGGCACGGGCCTCAGCTTTGCTCAGCTTCTGAGATAGAGACTGGATAGTGTCACGCTGTGAACCGGACTCCATAGAACGCTTGTCATGGGCTCGCTGGTGCTCATCCCGCTCACGCTGTAGTGAGCGTTCAGCTTCCGCACGCGCCACCTGAGGAGGAGAGGGACAAAGCTGGCTATGAGTTTTACAACTGGCAACGCTGACAATAATAGATAATAGATATAATAGATAAACTGCCAGTCAAAATTCTTCAAGGATTCTTAAAACCTAGAAACAATCCAGTCAAAGAGAAAAAACAAAACCCTGCATATACTGACCTGACACCTTTCGGTCTCCTGCAGTGCTGCCTGTAGTCGTGCTCTGCTGGCCTCTGTCTCAGCCTCCAGCTGTTGACGCGTCTGCCTCTCATGCTCTAGCTTGGCACTCACGACTGAGCATTCTGCTTTCAGTGTGCTCAACTGCCCGTTGTACTGAAAGACAGTCTGGGCTAGAGCCTCCTCGTTCAGCTTCAGGTCACGCCGGGCATCCTCCAGCCTCTCCCTCAAAGCGTCCCTCTCCTCAGCCAGCCTGCTCTCCTCTTGCTGGCTATGGGAGTGAGAGCGCTCCAGCTCAGCCCGCACACAGCTCAGCTCTTCCTGCACAGCGAAGATCTGCTGCTGCAGCTCCTTCTCACGATCACTGGCCTCTGTAAGTTGGGACAAGACCTGGGCAAAAATGCAGGCAATCACAATTTATGGGCAGCATACACCAAACAGCTTGTACAATACAACATACAGTCTCGATGAACACTAAAATGCATAAAAAAAATTTTAAAAAAGAGGTTACACAATACAATTTTTTTTTTGAGAAACCTGATACTATGATCTTTACACTGGGCAGACACATCAGGAAGGAGTATTAGAGCATTGAGATTATACGATCACAAGAGACCGGAGTGCTTCTTTGAATCCGCAACAGTTATTTTCCCCAGCTCACATATTCTTGTTTAGATATTGGACATGCTTTCTTTTTGCATTAAAAATAGAACAAGAAAAATTATATGATTTTGAAGTGACCAATTCAAATGAAGGAGGATTTAATATTACCTCATTGCTCTTGTTGAGGTTCTTGAGGTTCTCCTCTTCAATGTCCTGCTGCTTGCGCAGGTGGCTGTTCAGCAACTCTTCCTGTAAAGCCCGAGCACTTCGTTCATGGGCCAAAAGACGCTGGGTTTCATTCCGGTCCTCTTCCAGCTGTGCAGCATACACACAAGCAACACATTATCATTACACATTTCTTCGAAATTACAAAAAAACAACTTGAACACTACTAGTCTTATTTGTACTATGCTTAGCTCAAGAGCTGTACCTGAATGGCATGGCAGCAATAAGTAATTTATTGTTTACAGCCCAAAGTTAGGCTACAATGCCTGTTTTGCCTCAATCATTCTCTCAGATTATTACCTGCTTCATGGTGTTCATTAGAGTCCTCATTTCCAGCTCCAAGTTGCGCATATTAAGCTCCACTTTCTGCCTCTCCTCTGCCTCAGCCCGGTGCTGCTCCTCTTTTCTCCGTAGCTGCTCGCGCGTCTTATCGTACAGCATGGATGCACTCTGGTGCTTTTCTTGTTCCTGCTTCAACAGAAATCTACAGTGGGAGTTGAGGCAAAAAACATTAATTGAAATGCAATTAATGATAAATGCATTATGCATTTTTAATACTGTATTTTTAAAGATTTATACTGTTTTTACCCCGAAATGTAGTCAATGACATATGTGTGTTAACTAGAGCTTTAGTTTTGGAACAGAAACTATGAGGCTAATAGAGGACTGTACGCCACCAAAAACATATGTAACATAAATATAGCTAAAAAAAAAAAAAGGTTTTACATTTTTTTAAATTTTGTGTGTAATGTCTTGTGCTTCTTGTATTGTCTGTAAAATGCTCTCAGGGCTCATCATATTTCTGGCCAAAAACACATGGCTGGCTCTTCATCTAAGAAAACATCTTAGAAAACACATTACAGACATGAAATTGATTGAAGCTCACTTGAGGTTGTTGAGGTCTGTCTCCAACTCTAATCGGAAGTGCTCCAGGCTAGACTTGCTCTCTCTGGTCTCCTCCAGAAGAAGCTTAAGGTCAGTCCGCTCCTGCTCCAGCTGAGAGACCTTGTCAACTAGCCGACTGTGCCTGCCACGCTCCCTCTGGATAGTGTGCTCATACTCGCGGAACATGTTCTGAAGCTTCACCATGCTCACGGAGTCTGCAGAGAGAGATAGCATAGGAGGTTGATTGAGGTAACTGACTAGATGCTAGCCATCTTGCACAAAGATGAGGCGGTTCTTCAACAATTTCATTGTGATAAAGTAGTATATTGTAGTAAAGCTTCTTAAGGAACTCTTGGCTTAGTGGCTTTGTTGTAGTAGTAACTGAAATGTCTCACCTATAGAGCTGGTGTCCAGCTGGTTGATGAGCAGAGAAGCATGGCGGTAGCCTGATGCAGCAGAGTCTAGTTCCTCAGTGGCTGTGTCTGAAGACTGAGTGAGGTCTTCAAAATCATCTGCCATTTCCAATTCTCCACCACTCTGCACCAGACAGAAACCACCAGACCCACAATCCTTCACATACATAACTGACTAATTTAAAGCACATTCTTATGATATATTACCTTTAAAAGTTATTTTAAATTACCTTATCTCTTCTTTACATCGGTGTAAAACCACACATTCCACTACTAGTTATGATTAAACCTTTTCATGGCTACACCCTAAGTAAAAACGGTTCTATATGTAAAGCACACTCTTAAGAGACTTTAACTATGACTGGTTAGAGTGTTCTTTACATTAGTGTAAAACCACACATTCCACTACTAGTTATGATTAAACCTTTTCAGTATTATACAGAACCCATTTCACTTAGGGTGTAGTTACGGACAATTAAGTTTTAAGAGTGCTAACTAAATTAAGTGTAATGGATTAAAATCTATAAAGCACTTTATGAACAACACTGCAATACTGTATTACATAACTTTATTGAACAATGTCAAGACCTTACCTTTTCAGTCTTATATCTTGAGGATGGATACCTATTAAGAATCACAGAAGACAAAACAGTGGAAATGTTTAGTTCACAGCTCATAGCTTTTGTGGATCACTGGACAACAGGGACAACCTAGGTGGCACAGTCCACAAATGGTTGATGGTACAATGCAGTATCTGTTCCATACTTCACTCTGTACCACTCTGTTACGTGGCATCCAGCTACAATTTAGTACTTCATGGCATTTTAGTATACAGTCAAAAAAAAAGTCACATTGTATTGTGAAAACAATGGCATACTGCATATGTACCTTCCTTCATCTTCTGACACCTCACTTAAAGAACTATCGTCAAACACAGACAGGGGGTCTCCATTAGGATGGTTCACAGGGAAGGGATGTCTAGCCTGCTGTGGAACAGGGACACGCAGAAGGTTCCCCTGGCTACCAGGAGTCTTCTTCTGTTCATCTTCATCTTCTGGTATCCTCCTGTCAATGCTGGGGGATCACAGACCTCATCATTCATCATGAGGGTGTAATGCTTTTACAACAGCTGGACACCACCAGCCTTCAATAAGGGATATGCTAATTAATGAGCTGTTTTATGCCTAGTTAAAATTCTTAAACTATTTCAAAACTTGAGGGTAGTATTTATTATTTATGTTTCACTGTAAATGATCCATCCAGCTGAATTAATTGATAGAACTGTAGTGAGATTCAAAATGTATTAACCGATTCATTTATTGACTGAATTGATTCCTAAAGAAGTGTACTGAAAAAAAGATGTTGTGAGGAAAGAGATTTATACCTATAATTTAACAAATGCACAGGGGAAAAAAAACACTCCCTGTTACAATTTACTGCATCTTTTACAAAAATAGGGTAAACTGGCATGTAATCCTATTCTTTTAACTTCAGTTTTTAAACTTTGCTTATTTTTTTGCTAAAGGTACCTAACCGAAGCAGGACAAAAGCACAAACAACCAAATTATTATAGCCTGAATGTCAAATCACCCTCATTTAGATCAAATTTCAGTTTAATATATATATTTTTTTAAACCAATACTTTATGGTGTTACCTATGCTTAGGCTTCATGTCATTTAATCAACAAGAGGGAGTCATAACTATTGAGAACATTACCTTTAAAGTAGACTGTTTAAGGTTTTTACCAAATTTACCATTCAATGACTCTTACCTCCTTGGGCTTTTCGTCTGCCATCTTGGTGAAACACTATCCCTTTCCTCCAACCAGTCATCCTTCTGATGAGATCCACGATCACACTTCCCTTCCTGTTCAGGTTTTGGTTTGCTAGTGTTGGTGTCTCCTTTCCTCCCTTTTCCTTGGTCAACTTCAGCCTGCTTACTGGATCCACTGGAGTCCCATGAACCAGTGCCTTTAGGCTTCACTCTCATGTCATCCGTCTTTGCCACGCCACTCTAGGGAGAAGAGAAAACAGCTTGTTAAGGTCTTGCAACCTAAATAATTCTACATGTTAAATATGCCATATTTGGTGTTTATAATTTAAAGCATGTTTGTAGTACATGAGGTTGAATCTTTTTGTTTAAATATTCAGCATTTCTAAGGGTTAAATGAGTACATGCACAATTGCAGAAAGCACATACACATTAGCAAGGTACAATGGAAAGAAAAGAACAACCTGCACTGTGGTTTAAAATTTAAAAAAAAAGCCCTAATAATGAGACACACTTCAAAACCACAACAAACCAAACAATACCAACCAGGCTGAATGCATACACACAGACAAACATCTACTACTTAAGAAAGGTGAGAGATGTTCTTCGAGCAGCTGACGAAAATGATGAGTGACACACAACAGCTGAAGTGTGAGGAGAGGCCTGAAAGACAGGCTAAGGTGCGCCATTTCATAACCTGACACCAGGGCAAAAATCAAGCTATTAATTATTAATCACTTAACAGTGCAAACTCAGATGGCAAATACGACAAGTGCAGTTCAGGAACCACTAATCTATTAAACAGGCAGAGCCCAGACTAGGACAATTAATCAGTTAATACTGATCCCTACAACACAACCTTTACAAAAAGGCCACAACTCTTACCTCTTCATTTTTTTAGGCTTCTCCATCTTTTCTACTTAAAAAAAAACCTGCTTCATATATATATATATATATATATATATATATATATATATATATATATATATATATATATATATATATATATATATATATATATACATATATACACACACACACACACACACACACACTGTATACATACACTTTTAACCTCAGTTTATAACCTATTAATGTCAATATCACACAAAAACAAAATTGTAGTTGTACCCAAGTAGGTTTAAGAGCTTAATGAAGTGATGGTATGTGAAAAAACATGGAAAAACAGACAAGTGTAAAGTCAAGACTGAAAACACTGAAGAAGCAGGTTCTTATGCTGCAACAGTGGCACAGCAAGTAATGTGAAGTAATGGCAAAAGAGAGAGAGACAAAAATGGCATGACAGCATTTCTACAAAGCATTTGAATAGCACTTTCCTTCTTTTAATCCAAGCATGCAGCTCTTCATTTCCCTACCTTACTTATGCACCTCTGTAGGCCCTCCTCACCCTCTTCATCTGAGTTGGGAGAGCGTGCTTCTGACTTTGAGGAAGTGATCTTCAGCTCACTAACAGAACGGATTGGGCTACTCCTAGCTTCTTCTATTATACGTTCAACTCCCAGGTCACATGTGACAGGCAACCTAGAATTTTCTTTATTTTGATTTGCTTTAGTGGAAGGATTTACATCGTGTCCACATTCTTGGTCAGAACTTTCTGTTTCTTTAAGAAACTCTTGAGATGGTTGCTGAATGTCTTGGTCTCTACAGAGGTCATCATGAGGAAGATCTGCCTCACTGTCTCCATCACTGGGGGCGTGGTATGATGCTCTTTTAGGTTCCTCTGAGCAGGACTCCTCCACCCCAGACTCCCTTTGTTCAGGGATTGGTAACAGCCTAACAGTTCTGGCTCGGGCAGCAGGTCGTACAACCGGCTCCCCCTCATCTTCACTAGAGTCTTCTTCTGATGCACTCTCAGGAATTGCTGTTTCTCTATTCATCTCTTTCTTTCCACCGTCAATCTTTTCTCTGTCTTTCAACTCTATGTCTCTGGTAGACTCGCACAGTTCTTTATGCTCTATCTCTCCAAATCTTTCCTTAAGCTCAGCAGCCACATTCTTGAATTGGGATTTTGTCTCCTTTTTCTCACTTTCCACCCAGATTTTCTCATAACGTTGCTCCCAGGTAATATCACTGACATCCTCCGATTCTTTACCCCTTTGCTCTTCGTTTTCAAGTTCAGATGACTCAGATTTAGAGGGGCCTAGATCATATGGACTATTTACATCTAACTCAGATGCATCTAATGTCTCTCTCTCCTTTGATTGCATGAGTGGAAAAAAAAATACCATTAACACTGAAAAATCAAATCAATAGAACCCAAGCACTGTGTATTAACATGAGACCGAAGACACTAGGAACATTCTGCATTGGACAGGATAAACCTACCACAGATGGTTCAAAGCCACAAAAACTACTTATACATTTAGTTATGTAGAGCGGGGTATCAAAACAATCACAGCAGTAAGAAGACGCCTCTACATAACAACATCAGGCAAAGATAATGACAAATAATGGAACTTCGAACAATATGGTTTTAATTACAATTATACACTGATCTGTTTCCATGACTTCTTGGAATTTGATGGCACAAACTGAAAATACAGAAGATGCTGATCTCTACCCACCAGATCTTGATGTCCATTGGCATCAGAGCTGCAGGCACTTGCTCCATCTTCTGGTGGTGTTACTAAGACATCAAAAAAGGAAATGTGACAGGATATTATTTGTATATAGGAGCTATTATTTGCTTTTATGAGCTTTTCGTGAAGAGAGAATCAATAATATGGCCACCAGGCAAATTTACCAGTTGCAGTCTTTACAATGTTTGGCAGTGGGCT
The DNA here is from genome assembly GCF_030463535.1 of Salminus brasiliensis. Taxonomy (NCBI): domain Eukaryota; kingdom Metazoa; phylum Chordata; class Actinopteri; order Characiformes; family Bryconidae; genus Salminus; species Salminus brasiliensis. Next base: position 25,962,587 of record NC_132879.1, read on the forward strand.
TGTCGCTTTTGTTGGACTGGAGGTGTTGTCTGTGTCCCAGTCTGACTCTGAAGAAAAAATAATACTCTAGGTTGATCCATCATTCTAGCATTTTTTGATATCTAGGAATCAATTCACAAAAATGTTAGCTTTCACCTTCATCACTCTCTGGCTTCTGAGAAGAGTTCTTGTGAATGCGTGGTTGAGGTTGTGGTTGAGACTGTACTCTAGCGCGAGCTGTGAGGGACCGTGGACTCGGCAGTGGAGGGGTTGCTATAGGAAAAGGTCCCTTTCTTTCTGGGCTGGCAGCTTCCTGTACTTCTGGGCTAGAGGTATCCAGCTCTTGCTCCTGGACAACAGGCAGGGCCACCGGGGTTTCACCTGCGAACTCTTCCTCAAGTTTGTAGGCTGGAATGTTCTTACTAGCCTTACTGGTGGTACTAGCTGAGTCCCAATCCGAAGCATCTGTGTTGAGAAATATACTTAGGAGCATGGCCTTAATACTACAAAAACAGTCTGCAGTGTCAACTGGTGTTGATGATTTTCAGCCGGGAAAAACATTAGAAACAGTTTTAACATCATGTGAACTTCAAAATTAGTCCAGAATTACCTTCAAGATCATCCACATCCCCTAATCCAAGTTCCTCCATAAAGTCTGTTAGCAAAGAGGCAACACTGAATCAATTGTTAAACCCAAAAACAACAAAAGATAAATAAGAAGGAGCATAAGAGGTAGAATGTACATAAATAATATTCTCTTTAACATCACCTGTCTTCTTTTCAGCACCTTTGGAATGCATTATCGAACTCATTACTGATACTGGTTGTCTGTGAACATGGTTTTTCTAAAAAGAAAGAAAAAAAAAATCTTACTCTTGAACTAAATAAAAGCTCTGATATCCTACAGAAGTGACAGCCTTACTGCATGTTTACCTGCTTGTCTGTTTTTTCCTCTTCATTATCTTCATCATTATGACTATTCTCTTCATTTTCCTCCTCTTTCTCATCATCATCATCATCATCATCATCATCATCAACCTGACTGGTCCTTAAAACTGCAGTGGCAGAGGAAGAAGTTGGGCCCAGTAAAGTAAATGTAGCAAAGAAAATAAAATAAAAAATGCCTCTAATGCAGCCAGCTTGCGTGCATGCACATGCAAAATGGAGATTACCTCAGAGTGAATGATGTGCAGGGAGAGCACTGGAGGCAAATTAGTCCATTTATATGTAAATGTAAGATTAGTAAAAATTAAAACTGACTGATCTGGCAGCATCACAGGCTACATTTGAAGTAACCTTCAGTTCAACTTTACTACTTGAGTTAGCTATCACAGTCCACATAGTTTCATTTTTAGACCTGTAAAATATCTATAGTTAAATTAGCCCATCATACTTCATTTCTCAACTCTGGTTCTGGAGCACGCCCTGCTCAGCATTTTAGTGTCTTCCCAGCTCTTAACCCACCTGAAACTAACATTTCTGAGTTGAAGTGGAAGTGGTAGAACAGGAAAACATTAACATGTGCAACCAGAGCTCAGACACTACTGTAGAGGTGAGTAGCTTAGGGATGCTGGTGATCTGTGGTTATAAGCTCAAATTGACTCTAATTCTAAATTCTAAAAACATAGACTGAGGTGTTCAACATAGATGCTGACAAAAGATACGCAGACACACCATTACAGACTGACACCTGTAACTGACATGCGAAAGTAATGTGATTTGATGGGGTAGGAGTCAGGGGTTATGGATAATATTGAGCCCTGGAAGAGAACAGGAGATCGTGCAGCAACTTAATTAGCATACCCGCTGCTTGCTGGCCTCCAGACCAACCAACACTGCTGAATACACTATTGTGCTTCGATCCTCTTAAGAAAGACGGAATGTAAAGCAGAGCTAAAAAGGAATTTGATTAAAATGACTATATAATAAAACAACAGTACTCGTTCAGATGTTCTTTTTCTTTTATTTTATAGATCGGTACAAATGTTCTTAAGTTACAAGCTACCTATTACAACTGTAACTATAAATTCTTACTAAATGAAATGTTGGACAGTCAAAAGTAGAAGCAATGAACCACAGCAAAACATGTATTTTCAGCTTTGGGTGTTTCTTGATGCATGAAATGGTTGCAGAAATGTGGCAAAGCTTTAAATGTTAAATCCGTTTTAATCTGCCATTAAAAAACAATAAGCATGAAATAAAAAACAAGAAAAGTCTGTAGCCTACATACCTTCATTGCTCTCCTCATTGATACTGGCCATGGTTTTACAAGACTTGGTAGGGGAGTTTGACACAGCTTGCTGCTTTTTCCTGGGGCTGTCTGAGCCAGACTGAAAAAGCAGAGCACGAATCAGTATAAATTAATTCAGGGAAAAAAATGTTGCATATGTGTTTAAAACATCTGCATGAAAATCATTATGATCACTGCAATAACTGTGATACATTACAGTTGTTCCTCAATACTAACCTCTGAGTCCCAAGGGGAATCCTCCTCCTCATCTTCTTTTTCAATGCCCAACTCTGACATAAAATCTGAAAGGCAATTATGGAAACATAATACATGGTAATACTTTATTTGAATGGCCCACTGTAGATTCTTTACAGATGCTTAACTAAATTACTAGTAAATGCAACTGAACTTCAAGTTGAATGTTAATCATTGTCTATTGAATGTAACCCTGCACTTAACCCTAACATTAACATTACCCTTACCCTTTTAGGATTAGGTTTAGGGATTGATTTAAGGTTTAGGTTATGGTTGGGATTATGTTTTAGAGTTGATTCAAGGTTAAGGTCAAGGATAAAGTTAAGGTTACATGTAGGATTAGATTTCATGTAGTCTGTTATATTCAGCATGAAGTTCAGTTGATTTAATAGACAGTCTGTTGTATGTTAGGTGAGCTCCTACGAGACATCTATAATGGACCATCCCAATACAGTGTTACAGTGTCTTGTATCAGTTTCATGTAAATAAACTTCAGCAAACCCATACCCCTTTTTTTATCCTGAGATCTTTCTGTTTTTTGAGGATGGTCATCTTCTTCATCATATTCTGATCTTTCAGTTTCTGCTTTATCATCATCCACTTCTACATCATCCTCCTCGGATTCACCTTCAGAAGATGTTTCCTCCTGGTTGTAGACAAAGATGTTTTAAAGCTAATTCATCTAATTCTAATTATATTCAGAACAGACCAAAAGAGATGATATAGTAACAAACACACAACAACAAAATATTAATATGAAATGAAACATGTAGTAGATTATGGTAGTAGATACAGTAAACAACTGATCACAACTGATCACATACAGATCACATACACATCCTGACACTACTTATTATTCTATATGTTATGTTTTCCACTATCACTGCCTAAAGAAATCTAATCAAAACAACATACCATGCAACTACACCTACCACCCCACAATTTACAACTACTCAGTGGTAACCTAGGTACCTGCAATGATCTTCTCTCTGAAATAGTCTGATGTATGACAGATTCATCTAGATGCTCCTGCATGTTTACATTCTTGTGTTCTTCCTCAACAACATCCTCATCAGAGTGAGAAGTCAAATCAATATCATCAATGACTGTATGAGGAATTTCTTCAAGATATGCCACCTGTCCTTCTTTCTCAGTTGCAAGATCATTATCAGTTTCTTCAGCTAACCCAATACGATCATCTATACCATCAAAAGAGCTTAGGTTTGGACTGAGATGTTCCACATCAATAAATCGGTCAACAACTGTTATCTGTGACTCTTGGTCATGGTCCTCTGATGGACAATGAATGACTCTTGAAGGTGATGGGCTATGCAGGGCAGAATGCACTGGACTTGGTGAAGCAGAGTCTGATAGTCTGCCTTCAGAGGAGGATTCATCTATTTTCTCGTGGGTATCCAGTTGGCTTTCACTTTGGATGTTGCCACTGACATGTATATCGCCACTATCTTCGATCAGGGAATCATCTGGTGTGTCAGAGGTACTCATTTGCGTAACTTTGACAGTCCCACTAGCAAAGTCATATTGCATTTGTCTAATCTCACTATCAGAATCCTGATTTTGATCTTCTTCTTTGTCGCTTACATTCACACAATGCTCTGAACAATCATTCTGATCATCAATACCAACAATCATTGATACTGGTACATTCTCTTCATAATCCTGATGCTCAACTGTCCAGTCCTCAGACTTCATAGTTGCCTCTAGTGGGGAACTGTTATCTTTACTGGAGTCATCTGTGGTTAGGATAGCTGGTGTTTCACCTTCCAGCTCTCTTGATTTTTCTTTATCTGAGACAGATTCCCAGGAGTCTTCTGAACTTTCAGGTTCTTCTTTTTGTCTCAGCAATTTCAGATGTAACTTCGATGGTTTTGTTGAATCTGTCCTTTCCTTTTGTTTATCATCGTCATTATCATTCATTTGTGAGTCTTTTATTTTGGATAATAACTGTGAACCACTGTCTTCTTTTATGTCACTGGTGAGATGTCCCATATCACCTGTTCCACTACATTGTTTAGACACCATGTCACCACCTTGACTTTGCGTCGATGCAACATTTGATTCCTCAAATACTGGGGTGTCGGTCTCAAAATGAGCATCATCAACATCACCGCTTTTCTCAACTTTCAAGAGTTCTTCATCCTCTTCGTCATCCCAGTCCTCTTCTTCACCATCGTCCTCATAATTACTCTCAAATTTGTTGTTTATTGATGCACTGCCTACACTTTGAAGGGGTGTCCTTAATACTCCTGTGGGACTTGAATTATGATCTGAAAATACTTCACTTTCCTCCTCATCGGAGATCCTTGATTCAACCCTGATGGCTGACACAAGACAGTCAGCTTCTACATCTAAAGTCAGAGGAATTGGACTACCACAAAGTGGAGATTCAGGAGCAACTTTTACAGTGACATCACTTGTGATCTCAGAATACTCTTTACCGATGTGCTCAGATTCAGCTTCCTCTTTAAGAGCACTGACCTCCAAGCCTGTTTCCTCCATCAGTCTCGATTGCACATTTCTGGTAACACTTTCCTCTTCAAAAACATCTGATTGCTCAGGTTGTGCTTCAGCTTCAGTATTCAGATCACATTCAACCTGCACACTAGGCTCAGGGATCTCCTCAATGCCCTTTACTGCTGTGAATTTTGCCATCTCAGGATCTTCTATGCCTTTGTCAGGTTCTTGTGCTATTGCGACATCTGTATCCCCTTCATCCTCCTTTTCACCATCACTTTCTTCATCTTCCTCATCTTCATCACCAACGTCATCTTCTGCATCATCCTCATAGTTATCTTCATCATCTTCATCTTCACCATCATTGTCCTCATCTTCATCTTCTTCTTCTTCTTCATCTTCTTCGTCCTCCTCATTCTCCTCATTTTCCTCATCCTCATCCTCATCTTCGTCGTCTTCACCTTCCTCTGATTGTTCTGCAGGGCTTTCTGGGCTCTCAGTATCCTTTTTGCTGCCACAGGGCAACTCTGAATGTTCTGTCTCATTACCTTCACCAAAGAGGTTCATGGAATGGAATGGATGGGGCACAGGATAAAAAAGGTGGAAAAAGAAAACAGTTAGGAGATGGAAGCAATGAGAGAGAACAACTGACGAGTTACCTTTTGGGAACTGATGAGGGGAGAACGGGTCATCTGGGGAAGTTTGGAAAAGGACAGAGAGGCTACAGGGTTCTGGGGAAAGGAACTGCTGGCAGGGGGAGCCATAACGAATGCCATGGCACTGCTCTCATTGTTAGGCTCAGACTCATTTCCACTCCAGGATTTGTCTGGATCCCGATCCACAACAACTACAGGGCAGGGGTTTCAAGTCAATGCACAAGCACAAGCATAAGGAGGTAGTCCTAAACATATGAATCTTTACTTACCCTCTTTCCGTTCTCTTTTGGAGGCACTCATGAGTTTCTTTAAGTTTACCTTTTGAGGTTTCTGCACAGACGACACAGCACAACAGACATCATCTCAAAGTGATGTTACAAATGCATTAACAGTATATAAAAACTGCTAACAATGCTGAACACTTATTTATTTTGTGTCACAAATTTATTTTATATAGGGATAATAAAAAGGGTAGTACATGCAAATGTGAACAAAAATGTGTCGGCACAATGTAGGGTTTAACCTAACTTGCTTTTTCATTTCATCCTAAAAAGCAGAACCTAACTACAGTTGAGGTAGAGAATGTATAAATATGTAAATGAAAAAGTCCAAGAAATACCTTTGGGCTTAAATCCAGCTCATCATCTTCATCTGTAGAGGGCCAAGAATCAGCAGGACCACTTCTTGATGCCCTAAACATTAACATTTATTAGAATGTACAATCATTAACAGTCACTGAATCATTTTAGGCATTTATTAGTACTTTCTTACCTACTAATGGAATCTGCATGGGAATTGTCCTCTGTATCTGGAAAACAAAAATACATGCATATTGCATATATTGAATCAATTCCTAAATACCATAATGCGTAATTTATAAGTAACAGTGTACTATTTGACAACCATTTGACAACTTCATGTGATGCTTATTCCACTATTTTCTAGGTTAAATAATATGCCAAAGCATACATAACACTAAAAAGATCATAAATATAAATACAAACAAACAAGTCTGAAGAACATACAAACATCAGAGAGAAAGATTTACCATGGCCTAGAGCATATATAATCAAAAGATCTAAGATATAATAACCAAAACAGAAAAGAAACTTAACACACAAATGACACAACAAGTTTCACCATCAAAAATGGCACAGCCTTATTCTTTAAACTGCTTAGCTGTAAAATAGTAAAGGATGTTAAACCTCTTCTGCAGAACGTTTGATAATACTTGCAGTACCTTTCCCTGCCTCTTTTGAGCTTCCTTCTGCAGCTATCCATTGACATGAAAATGCAAGCAATGGAAGTGGGAGGAAAATAAAAAAAACTCAGACAGAACATGACATTATCAGTCAAGCATTATCAGTCATCGATGAGAATACAGAATGAAAGCTTTAGAAAATGCAGGATGACTGTTCTCAAACGTGATCATGCCAAATGAAGAAGTGAATAGAGTTGGATTCTATCTAGTGTGGCCAAACCTTTCTTTGTGTTTATATGTCACTAGTCCTAGAGAAGTAATGTTTCCTTAGCATGTTCAGCTGCCAACTCAAGCACTCACCCTCTTTGTCTAAGGCCGGAACTCCAAGAGAGAAGCCAGCCTCCGGACTGCCCAATAGGGAAGTCTGCTTCCGCTTACTGGAGGCAAGATGGGAGGGTGACTGCAAGGATTTCCTTTTTGTTCCATGCTCAACAATTAGGTGGGAACACCTGAAAGTGGAAATAATTAGCAACACCTATATACCCATTCAGCAGATTATAAAGTAAATTGGAAATCTCAACAAATAAACAAATGCTGTGCTTACGCATGGTGCCCATTCATTACAGCATAGTCATCAGATGACCATCCTTTATCATCTTTCACAGCGATGTCAGCATTGTACTGTAAGAGCAGTCGCACCATACTGATTTGTCCATTGCAAGCAGCTATCATCAAAGAGGACCTTGGTAGAAAATGATCAAAAAGGTCAAATTGAAAAAGTGCCATTAAGTGTAACTATGAGTTATATGTAAACCCATAAATACTACTTGGTACTGTTATTAATGTTTTTAGTTTGGCAGAAAAAAAACACCAAAAATGTATGTATTTTCATGTATAATGTTGAGAAATAACAAATGTTCCACAACAAACTAAAGACACATTTCAGTTGCACAGTAGTTTGTATTGCTTGATACATCCAAAATCAGCATTCAAAGTGATGATTTCAATATAATGGAATATTTTTCATAGAACTGCATAGCTAATAGTGTTACAAAATGTATAAAAAGGCTTTACCGTTGTTCTTGATTCTTGACATTAACATCTGCTCCCTCCTTGAGTAAAAGTTCAGCCATTTCTGCATGGTTTTCCTCCACTGATAGAACTAAGGGAGTGTTGCCTTCCTGTGAATCCAATGAACAAGATATTGCCTGGCTGATTAAGCTAATTTTGTTTCAGTTGTCAACAAAATGCAACTATATGTGTCTAACCCCTAGAAATATAGAATATTATTAATATAACAACTGGGCAGCTTTTATTATTGGAGTGTTTCTCTGCTTATTCAGCTGTTGCCTTGTGTGGATATAATTTCATGCTGCCATCAAGGTCTCGGGATCCACTAACAGAAACTTATCCCTCACCATATATCCGACACCTGTTGCGTTGGGATAAAGCTAAAGGTAATCTGGAGCCCTGATGAGATCCCTGCTGAGGCTTCACCTTGTTCTGGGCGTTGATGTTAGCCTCATGTTCCAGGAGCTGCAAGGCCACAGAGAGGGAGGGGATGCGGGCAGCCAAATGCAGTGCCGTGTTGCCATTAATGTCCACCAGGTTGGGATCGGCGTCATGTTCCAGAAGGATGGACACACAGCGATCCTGCTGGCACTGCACCGCCTGCCAAGATCCACAGATAACCCAAACACGTTTAAACAGAATCATACCATTAAACACAATGGGCTGAGTGCCTATTGGTCACTTTTCTAGCACTCTCAGACAAAGAGAGCTAGAGCACTGTAAAGAACCCTGCAAGTTACAAGGTTGTGTATTAGTTCATTAATGATAGATAAAGTTATAGATCAATAGCATCATACCTTCATTAAGGCGGAGCGGTTTTGATTGTCGCATAGGTTGAGTTTAACTTTACTTTCCACCAAAAACTGAACCACCTCTGTATGTCCATGAACGCAGGCTACATGTAAAGCAGTTCTGCAAATTCGATAAGAAGGGAAACATACAAAGCATTCCTTTTTTTAAGAATTACAACTAAAACTGACCGAGTTAAACTATAAGCACACAGTAAGACATAAAAAAACAACATGCATGTGCAAGGATAAACACAAATAACAAAAATAATAGAAGTCTTCACTTCAAACCACACAAAAAATGAACAAGGTAAGGATGTGTAATACAAGCTAGTAACAGCCGTCTAAACGTACCTGTTCTCTTTATCCAGCTGATTTAAGTCATTCTTTTTTGCCAGCTGTCTTAGTTTATTCACATCGCCAGTGAATGCAGCTTTGTGCACCTTTCCCAAGTCTTTCTCCTTCAAATCATAGCCCACAGAAAGCACACTCCCTGTGTCAGATGCACTGGGGGAGCCTTTCTTTTTTTTGGTGAAGTTGAAGATTTTCTTCATTGTGCAGCGCGCTGCAGCTGACAAGAGCAAGTCTGCATTGCCCTTCTGATAAGTATACCTGAGATCCAGGTGCCGACATAGGATCACTGCACCTTCCCCATCTCCTAAAAATAAAACGTGCAAAGCGGATTAGGCAATTTAATGGTCCCAACACAAAACATTAGCAACTTGGCATCAATGGGGATAGTAATGTTACAGGTGTTGGTGCAAATGGTTTTTAAGCTGTAAAGTTCATGTTAACGATACACAGTTATAAACTCAATTTGAAAATGGGATGTTAAATGTAGCTGCCAATCGAGCACATATATAGCTATATAGAATTATAGCTACATTGGCAAGGGGCAGCAAAGACTAGTCGTGACATTCTAGCTAGCTAGATACAAGAGAAACGACCCGCCTTAGCGAAGTTGAGAACACATAGCTAGCTATCTAGCTAAAACAGATCCTTCTCTGGACACTTATTTGGTATGTTCACCTTATCCTTGCTTGTGTGTGTTAGCACTACGCTTGATGGGATAGCTATCCTGCTAGCTGGCTTACACTAATCCAGCAACGTTAACAGGCTAGTTAGCAAGCTATGCAACGTTACTCACCTTTTCAACTGGCAGCCTAGAAAGACCTTCCTCCCGTGCAACGAGAAATGTCCCAGAAACAAAACCTAAAAATGAATAAATGACAGATATGGCAGATTTGTGTATTAGCTAGCTAATATGGACAACTTCGTGTCGCCCTCCTCAGCTAGCTAGTGCTAGCTTATTACCCTGTGGAAACCGTTGAGCCCACTCTAGGCTAGCTCGGTAACCAAGGCAACGGCACAGTACTTGTTGCTGTTAGGAGCCGCTGTATTAGCTACTGCCTTTAAACAGGAAAATGTAGCAGGAGCTAAACCTGACAGATACTGCCTGTGTTCAGTAAATGCATGGTTGTTGTGAATAATTCTTATGCGACGATATTATTTAGAGTTTGTCAAGAACAGGTTATAAAACAAAGTATTCATATTTATTTAGATAACAAGATCTTTTTCAACACGGCAATAAATAAATAGCTAAATAAACACTAGCTAAGTCACTTAGCTAAATACACGGTTTAACTAGCAGTGACATGCGGTCTTAACTGCCCGGTCATGTTAAATCATATAAGATGTATCAAACATAAGAAAAATAAAAGCAAAATTATGACAAAATAAAATATAATGCAAAATAAATATAGCTAAATAAAATATAATATAAATATAAAATACACATGGGGTAAAAACACAAATCCCTTGTAATTAACCTGGTTGCTTGTCTGGCAGATATAATAGCTAGCTATATAGTTTTTAGTATTTTTATTTATTTACGTTTTGTGTCCCCAGCAGCTAAAATAACTTTCTGCTAGCTAACCAACTTGACTCGAGAAGAAAACGGAGCCATTGGGTTTTGGTTGTTGTTTCCACACGGAAAAGCTGTGCCTGAAGGTGGAGCTGACCGTTGGGTTGGGGAGGTTTGAAATATGATTGACGTTCCATTTGTCCAATCAAATAATTCACCTATCACACCTCTTCCGAAGGACCCGCCTTTCTCTTGGTTGCTCGCCTTTCACTAATTCTGATTGGACCGGTTGGTTTTAAAAGGCAGTGAGAACAGCCAATCGCGTGGCGCGTAGCAAGTGATTGGTGCCCTGAGAATTTTAAATTACTTAAACCGTTTGAGCGGGCAGCTCGAAAAGGGAAAAGCAGGCTGTTTTGTATTGTGGTCAGACCTTAATGTTTATCAAAAAGGGAACAGCGGAATAGAAGTGATCTCTCGAGCTTTCACTTAAAAAGGTACTGAAAATAGTTTGTTCATGTTTTATTACTTTCTTTAGGATGGCTGGGTAGGTTGTCGTGATTGAAATGCAAGCGAGCGATGCTTCCATGTTTAGAAATTTAACGGTAGCTAGCTAGAGCGTTTCTTGTCTTTTCCAGGTTAAATAAGGTTAAGTTAAGAAATCAGTGTTTGTAGCTATTGATATTAAATATAGATGTCTACTATTTATTATATGCTTTACAGTTTTAAGTATTTATTTTAGTTGCCTGAACTCTTTTAACGAAAGTAGTTAGCCAGGAGGCTAGCTAGTTAGCTATAGTCAGCGCTTCAAATTTTCAAACTGTAGCCACAGATGAGGTTCTAGAGAGCCCTCTTTCGTTGTGTTAACTGGACTAGCTAAATAGCTAACTATGTAAGCAACTACAACCAGGTAGAGCCGAATGTTTGACATAAACCAGATATAGCTAGCTAACTTTTTTAATTTGAAACGATGTCGCTTTAATAAGGGACGTTTTTATTAATTCTAGCTAACTAATATCATGCTAGCCAGCTGCCAGCAATGATCTAAGTTACTGCAGTTAAAAAGTGCTGGATTTTGACTGTGGGAAGGAGAAATTCGTAAGATTGCAGTAATTTTTTTGACGTTTGGGGCAAAGGGAGGAAAAAAAACCTGCACGTCAGTCCAGCTTCAAATCGAAATCTTCTCTCTACGCGTGTCTCACTTTTACAACAGCAAGGCACATGTAGCATGGCTCTGGTGCTGTACATATGTTCTAGTGATTTTAGCTATTTAGTTACTTTTTTATTATTATTTTTGGTTGGTGGTTGTTGTCATTGTCAAGTTGTCAAATCTCAGCTGCAATATAATCTTGTATCTCCAAAATGGCAACTTTACAGAAGGAGGGACAGTCCCTGCAAAAAGATTTGATTGAAAGTAATTTTGGATTATTTATATTGGTCTAATTCATTTTTTATTTCGACACAATGTGAAGAACATTCTGTGTTCAACTGTACTACCACTGATCCTAATATTTTTGACAGCCTTGTCTACTCCTAGTTATTATTGTTTATACTTGTTTTTTCTCCTTCTTTATTTAATACCTAAAGTGTATTACACATTTCCTGGTGGTTACGTTCCTCTGACATTCTCTGAACATCCCAGTATTTTTTTTTTTTTCTTCAGGGGCGCAGCCATGAGTACCTTGCCAGAGGCTATGCGTTCCCTCACGCAGGTGTTAACGGGGAAACTACAGGATTTTACTGAAGAGGTTGAGAATGTTCACATGTTGTGGTTGGAGGAGATTCAGCAGGAGGCTCAGCGCATGTTCTCCAGGTAAGCTGTACAATACAATCAAGCAATGCACTTGTATATTTGTTTGGTAAATATGCTTATTGTGTTTGCTGTCAGAGATTACTCATTCTTATGGGTCTGTATTACAGTAATTTCAGCACCGAGCCAGAGCTCATGCCCAAGACTCCATCACAGAAAAGGACAAACCGCAGAAAACGGATCTCTACAGAGCTTAATGACACTCGTAGCAAAAGACGGTAAGTGTCTTTATTTTGCGCTGCTTTAAAGATAAATACAGGAGACTAGGTTATTAAACAGTGATGTAGGTGGGTGGTTATCATTGTTGTTGAGAATGAATTGCATATTTATTCTTTAAAATACTGTGAAACAATACTGTGCTTTGATATGTATAGAAAACATTCATGTCCAATTTTGTCACATTTTGTTTATAATTAAACGCTAATCTTAATCTCCAGCACAAATATCTGATATGTAACTCATTGCATCTGTCCCCTCCCTCCCTCCAGTTTTTCAAAGGGAAAGCGCAGTAACCTGCGCCGCTCCTCAATTCAGAACACCCTTGATTTGATCTCTGAGCATGTGGTAATTGCACATGCCCCTATTACAAGCCCTGAGACAGTGTCTGAGGAGCCTGTTCGCCGCACCCGGCGTAATAAAGCTGCTGCAGCAGCAGACAGTGAGCCTGTCAAACGTAGCACTCGCAACAAGGGAGCTGCAAAGACAAAGGAGCAGGCAGAGACGATGGAGGAGGAAACCGAGGAGGTTGCGGCAGTGGGCTATGCTCCACAGACACCTGATGCCTCTAAAAATGTTCCGGAAGTGAAGGAGTTAAGCAGCTCTTCCTCCCCGGTGCAGACGCTGGTGTCTCAAGCCGTGGTGACAATCCCTTCAGCTGAGCGTCTTTCTGCTGAGATGCTGCTAGAGTCTGGTCCCTCTCCAGGCCGCTCTGCAAATAAAATGACCATTGCAGCCGCTGGGTCTCAGAGTCAGGCCTCATCGCGCACCTCAGTTCGACGTTCTCTGGTGCTGAGGCACTCTCTGGTGGGCCTCAGGCACAGTATGACCCAGGAAGCAGTCCGCCGTGCCTCTCGGCGATCGTTCCTGAAGAAGAAAGCCAGGCTGGGCAACTCCACGTGCAGCAGCTCCATCAGTGGTAAGACTACATACACACACCAGTTTTGGGTTATGTGTAATGGTACACACGTCTACCTAAAGAGGACATTAAAGATGTTAAGATTAAGATGTTGAATTAAATTGGCATGGTCATTTTTATTTACAGAGCACTTTATTAGGATTTCCTGTACTGTAGGCTGGAAAAAATGACCCGTTTTGGTGAATCTGTTTCTGCTGAGGCACACAGATGGTTTGGAATTTATCACAAACGGCATAAATCCTTGGACCCAGTCTGCTCTTTTTTTTGGCTGGTGAAGATGGTGTAATGGTTTGGGGAATATTTTCTTGGCACATTTTCTTTGGCTGCTTATTGCCAGTCAATAATCACTTACTGACTGTGTGCTCTTTTTCAAATGCTCCTTCCAGCATGGTGCTGCATCATGTCACAAAGCTAAAGTTATCTCAAACTGATGGCCTTCCCAGTCACTGTATATATAAATCCTATAGTGTCATTGGATCACTTTAATGCTGAGCTACCGGAACAAACATATCTAATTGTAATCTAATATCCAGTAATCGTACTACATGTCAGTGTGAACCAGAATCTCAAAGAAATGCATAATTCTACAAAGAATTGAGGCTTTGAAAGCAAAGGGAGGCCATACGTAGTATTGTTTCTAATAAAGTGCTCAGTGAGTGTTTAAGCAGTAGAGTAGCAGCCAATCTTCATGTTTTTTGTTTTTATTTTATAAATAGGCGACGTTTCTATGGATGTTGAAACGGAGGAGAATGATGTACAGGACAAGATTGAGCAGTAAGTACATATATTTGAATTTCCCCTAGTTAATGATGTGACTGTAATCTCAATTTGTCAGATTAATCAACACACTGTCTTCTAGAATTGTTCCTGAGAAAAAGCCAGCAGAACCTGTGGCAGATACCAGCACTGAAGTACAGACAACTCGGCCTGGGGTAGATTACCTTTTTTATTAACTCTAGATCACAGCACTCAACTTTTTTTATTTTTTATTTATTTTTAAAAATTTATTTTTAATATACAAAATTGATATTGGTGAGCAAATTAATGTATTTGTTGTGGATGTGACACCCCTCAGGATGCTGAGCCCAAGCAGTCAGTAGAAGCAGTACTGATGGGAGAGGTGGAAGAGAAGCCAGAAACACCCCCTGCAGGAGAAAGTTGTCGTTTCACACGGTCCATGGCTCGGCTATCGGAAACTGGTAATGATATACTAGTAACATGCTGTCACTACTAGAACATGTTGATGGTGAAATAACCGCATCTATATTGATTGTCACAAAAACAATTTTATACATTTGTGCAATATTACAAGGGAACTCTTTCGGTGTTCACTTCAATCATTTTGTTAGGGTGGAACATCGGTGACATTTCAGTTTGTGTGTAGAGATAATACTTTGTTTGTGGTGGGAATTAGAATTTGTAGAAGTTTTTTGCCTTTTTTTTTGTTTTTGTTTTTAAAGCACGCTGTGTAAGTAAAGGGTTGGTAACATCTGGGCATCTCATGGTTTGATTTTGGCTGTGATTAGGATTCAGAAAGCATGTTTTTACTTTATTTTTTTATAATTTTTATATTTATTTAAAAATAAAATCTTACTTAATACATCTTGCCCTATTTACTAGCATTGACTCATTGGGCCACTTGAGGCAAGGCTTAGTGTTTGGGCATAGCATTTCCCAGGCAGGAATTTACCCAGTTCAGTTGCAACAACAATGTTGAAGTATTCTCAGTAACTAAAATGGAAATCTTTGGGTGATTTTGCCATTTCTACTCCATTCTGCTCAACCGCATTTGCTTAGTGTGTCGCTTGTTCACTGTTCTTGTATGGAGCGATTGATGAAATGCACAAACAAGATTGTGTTTATTTAACGTTGTTGCACTAAGCAAGGTTACAGGCAAGGCTGGCGGAATAAGAAAAGGAAATTATCAAATCCCAAAATACCAGGACATGCATTATAGGCTGGTGAAGGATTGAAAGTGTAATGTCTTTATTTTTTCCCTCCCCACAGATGACAGTGGGAAAAAGTCCCAGGATGAAGGAAGGTCAGTGGATTTTGCAAAGAATTAAGTTATTGCTTTTATTGGTTTTAGTGTTTTATTGAGTGAATTTGATTTTAAAAACAACTATGTATTTCAGGCCCTCTCGCTCTGGCTCTAAACGTCGTGCAGCAGAGTCTGCAGCAGTAGCACTCAGCACACCCAAGAAGAAGCTTTCCCCTCCAAAGAAGTGCATGACTGTAAGACATACAATAAAACATGCAAGCATAGAGCCAATAAATGCTCATATAATAATCAGAATATTAGGTTTATATCTACCCTTTAAGCCGTCTCGTTCCCTACCACTTACAAAAGCAATCTGTTTTCTAAACCGATCCTTAAGCTTCTCATTAGTGTCATTTTTATTATAATGTGATTGTGTATTCTTGTTGCGGCACTGTGCATGCAGTTACATCTGCCTATTTTATAGCAACAAATGGTCATGTAGCTGAGGCTACCTAAGCAAACAGTTTAGTTTTAATTTACCATTTGAAACAAATGTAAAATCATCAGTCATTAACATAACCACACATTGGTTTGAAATGGCTTA